>NW_023044979.1:2426685-2633642 GCF_011762505.2 Arvicanthis niloticus | reverse complement strand
TCCTAGCACTTGGGAGACAGAGTCAGGTGGATTTCTGATTTTGAATCACAGCTGGTATACAGAGTGGTTCAGGGCAGCCAGAACTACACAGAGAAACTACTCTCTGCAAGTATAACAAGTATCTTCACTAATGTCAGGGACTAGTGCTTGCCTTTGTATGGGTCTCAGTTGTACAGGGTATATTTTGGTCATTCCCTCAGTCTCTAATCCATCTTTCTGCCTGCATTTCTTGTAGACAAGACCAATTTTGGTGGAATGGTTTTTGGTTTTGTTGTGTACTTAACTCTCCACTGGGGTCCTGCCTGGCTGAAGGATGTGGCCTCTTCAGGTTCATATCTCACTGCTATGATCTCAGCTAAAATCACCTCATAGACTCTTGGTGCTCTACAATTTGTGGTCTCTGGCACATTCTAAAGATCCTCCACCCTTTCACCTCTGTCAGCTGCAGATTTCAATTCAATATTCTGTCCCCTGGCCCTCTCTTTTCTCTCATCACACCTGTTCCTGACCCTCCTTTCCCTTTCTTATCTGCTCTCCTATCCAGTTCTCTCTCTTCCATCTGCCTCCTATGACTGTTTTATTCCCCCTTCTGAGTGAGATTCAAACGTGCTCATTTGGGCTTTCCTTCTTGTTTAGTTTATTTGCTTCTATGGAGTGTAGTGTTTTCATGTATTTTATGTTTTCATATTATGGTTTCATGTATTATTTTTATTCACATGTAAGTGAGTACATACTTGGATGTGCTTTGAGGTCTGGGTTACCTCACTTGGGATGATAGTTTCTAGCTGTATCCATTGCCTGCCAAATTCATGATGTCCTTGTATTTAGTAGGTAAATAATATTTCATTTTAAAAAATGAACCACATTTTCTATATCCATATTTTGGTTGAGGAGCATCTGAGTTTTTCCAGTTTCAAAGCTGTTATAAATAAGACGGCTATGAACTTTGTGAAGTCTCTACTCTAGTTCGCCTGCCCACAAAGAGTCCCTCCCTCTATATCCTCTGTTTATCCTTTGAGAAGTTGTGTGTCCCTGGTGCACATCATGGTGCATCAAGTCTCTTCTGGGTTAAGTGCATCCTCTCCCACTGAGGCCAAACATGGCAGCTCAGTTAAGGAAACAGATTCCAAAAATAGGCAGCAGCTTTAGGGACAGCCTCTGCTATAGTTGTTGGAGAACCCTCATGAAGACTGAGCTGCACATCTGCTACATATATTCGGGGCCTTAGTCTAGACTGTGTGTGTTATTGGTTTGAGGATCAGTCTGTGAGTGTCCCCAAGGATCCAAGTTAGTTGAGACTGTTGGTCTTCCTGTGAAGGAGTTCCTATCCTCTTCAGGGACATCAATCCTTCCCCAACCGCTTCCATAACAGTCCCAAAATCATTCAATTTTGACTGTGGTTCTCTGCATCTGTGTCTACTGTGTTGTGGTTGAAATTGATTCTTCAGCTTTGTTCTCATGCTCGCTCTCATACATTCCCAATTTGTTCTCAGTCTCTAACTCACATAAGATACAGTATAAACCTTTGCTATTCAATGCTAAACTATTTTGCAAGCCTGGTGGTTGTATATTTTTAATTTTATATCTTTTGTTTATTGTTTTCAAGAATAAATTGCTCTGTGAAGCCCTTCCTGTGCTGATACTAGATATAGAAACCACAGAAGCCACCTGACCTCTTTTTTTTGTAAACTATGCACGTGATTTTGTGCACCTCTTCATCCACATCTTCAATTTTAAATTCGGCAAAATATATATATTATATTCTATTTCTCTGGATGGCATATGTTCATGATATCAATACTGCCTGAGGCTTCAGACTCATTGGATTCCAGGTGTATGTCGTTCTGCCTTACTCTGTGTTTGTTCTGAAATTTTTGAATAAATAAGTGTATTATGGCTGGGTGCATGAATATGAATATCATGTGTGCCTCATCTTTACTGTTGTTAGAAGATGGCCTCAGGACTCCTGATCTTGAAGAAATGGGTAGTTGTTGATCCCCATGTAAATAATACAAATTGACCACCATTAATGTGGAAGACCAGCAGGAGCTTTCCAATCCTGAGCTATCTTTCCTGCTCTGAGTTCCTTATTTCTGATCAGCATATATATTACTAATATTTTCATCTATCCATTTTTAACTGTTTAAACATGTATTCCCTTCTAGCTAAATGTATTAATGTTGCTGTTTAAACTGGTTCACTTCATGTTTTTGCAAGATGAATACAGAACTGCAGTAAACATATAATTCCTTGTAGGAAATTCAGTAAAGAACTGTGGGTTCTCTCTATCATTTTTGATTCCTTGGTTGATTTTTACAGGGGAGTGAGGGTGTTAATATATAACTTTTGCTGTCCTGCAACACATCACATAGACCACACCAGCATCCAGCTCAATGAAATACACTGCCTATATCTGTGATTAAAGACATGAGAAATACACACAGCTTGCCCATCTTTCTTGTAGTTAGTAATTGTTCATACAGCTTTTCAGATGTTTGCTCAGTACAGTTGATCTGTTTCTCCCTGCATGTCCCTCTCATTTGCCATTTGTGTTGCAAGGCTATATCCTATTCAAAGGGATCAGAAGCAAGACAGGTGAAACTTATAATTCATTTTCCTTCTAAAATTACAGAATGATTAGATTATAAATTCTGTTTCAGAAAATAAGTAAAGGAAGCAAAAGAATTACATTAAAACATTGCCTAGAAAGTATCCATTTATTTACAGTGATGTCACTATCATGCTTAATGTTGTACACATATGTTGTGATATTTTAGGATGCAGTGACTTATGATGATGTGAATGTGAACTTCACTGCAGAAGAGTGGAATTTGCTGGATCCTTCCCAGAAGAATCTCTACAAAGATGTGATGCTGGAGACCTACCAAAACCTCACTGCTATAGATAACACTGTGAATTTTGTTTTGCTTTTCAAAATAATGGAACAAGTGTTTCTTGGTTATTGATGATCCTCTGTTATTTCAATTGAGAACAAGGAAGATTGAGCTGAATAAATCAGGTTCAGTGCTGTCAAAATTCACAGTAACCTGAATTTTACCTAATTTCTAATACTATATCATTCATTTTCTGGTACTGTGTTTTAGGTTATAGTTGGGAAGATCATCATATTGAAGAACAACATCAAAGTTCTAGAAGATGTGAAAGGTAGTTTTCATATGTAAGCTGATACAAATATGCCAGTGAGGGAATGTTCTGGAAGCTCTAAAGAAAAGCAAGTGTGTAAATAAATCAGTCCTTTAAGTATAGCTATAATTATAATATTCTCACAAAGCCATGTGCCTCAATGTCAGTTATCTGATTTATGTTATTAAGGCATTCCTCTAAGGAAGAAGACATGGAAACAATGCCTTAAGAGATACCTTTAATTGATTTGTAGCTCCATTAGAGCTTTGCTGTAGAACTACCTATTTGAATAGTCTCATGATATTTAGATGTTGCACATTGAGTACTGGTAAGTATATATCCAAAGCCATCCAATAAGCAAATAGTCCATAGTAAATTTGGTGATACTCATATTCTTGTAGTAACATTTCTAGGCTTATTGAGTGGTCAGTCAGTGAGATTAAAAAAAGTTGTGGAGAAACCTTAATCTATATACCACTGTCTACAAAGAACAAAATGTCAAATGGTGTGAATTCAATTTTGAAACCTTTCACAAGTTCTACTTTTAATGGGTATACCAATTATCAGAATGGATAAAACCTTGTGAGCATAGGGATGTTGAAAGAAGCAGCGTACCTCTTTCTACTCAAGAAAAATGAGAAGATATGTAGTATTCTGCTTTTGGTAGACTTTCTGAATATGATAGACATTTGCAATTAATTGGTATTCTCACATTACGGGGGGTGGGGGGGAAGCCCAAGTCGCACTGCAGAAATCTCTATGGGTACCAGAATTTGGAAATTCTTCTGTTTGTCCTGGCTCACAGTGATCCTGTGGTGTTTTTCACAATGCAGGAAAACTAAGAAAGCAATCAGTGTTTTAATGCCCTGATATCTTCAAACATGTGAAATACATCATATAGAAATCTCATATAGAAAAATGAGGCTATAAATGTGAGCCATGTAATAAGTGCTCTTACCATCACAGGTATTTTCAAAGAGGTAAAGCAACCCACAGTGAGCAAGTACAACCATGAACATCAACTGATAAAACCATAAGATATGAGAGTTCTTTATTATTAGACCAACTGTAAAATTTATTCATATTGGTAAAATAATTGATCAGGTAATGAATGTGGTAAAGCTTTCACATGTGTCCATTATTGTTGGCAGGCATGAAAGAACACATACTGGAGAGAAACCTTAGGAATGTTATCAATGTGGTAAAACCTTTTCATATCACAGTGGTCTCCAATATCATAAAAGAACCCATACTGGAGAGAAACCTTATGAATGTAATCAATGTGGTAAAACTTTTTCATATCACAGTGGTCTCCAATATCATAAACGAACCCATACGGGAGAGAAACCACATGAATGTAATCAATGTGGTAAAGCCTTTTCACGAAACAGTACTCTCCAAATCCATAAGAGAACATATACTGGAGAGAAACCTCATGAATGTAATCAATGTGGGTAAAGCCTTTTCAAATCACAGTCATCTCCAAAGACATAAAAGAACACATACCAGAGAGAAACCTTATGAATGTAAATCAATGTGGTAAAGCCTTTTCATGTCACAGTCATCTCCAAAGACATAAAAGAACACATACTGGAGAGAGAACTTATGAGTGTAATCAATGTGGTAAAACCTTTTCATGTCAAAGTGGTCTCCAATATCATAATAGAACAACATACTGGAGAGAAACCTTATGAATGTAATCAATGTGGTAAAAACTTTTCATATCACAGTGGTCTCCAATATCATTAAAAAAACACATACTGGAGAGAAACTTTATGAATGTAATCAATGTGGTAAAGCCTTTTCATGTCAGAGTGGTCTCCAATATCATAATAGAACACATACTGGAGAGAAACTGAATTTCATGAATGAGGCAAAGCCTTTCCAGGACACAGTCATCTCTGAATACACAAAAGAAAATGTGCAGAGTGAACCTTATGAATGTAGTCAATATGATAAAGCCTTTGCATGTCACTGAACTCTCCAAAGACTTGAAGGCACATACACTTCAGAGAAACATTACAGATGTAATGAATGTGATAAGGTTGTGCATATCTCTTTCATCTCCAAAGACATAAAAGAACACAAACTGAGCAAAAACCTTTTGATTGTTCTAAAGTTGGGAAATGGTTTATGTGCCACTGTGGTTTCTGAATACAGAAATGAACACATATGAGAGAGAAACAATCTGAAAGTAATCAACATGTCAAACCTCTGCATGTCCTAATCATTTTTAAAAAGCATGAAAGAATTTATAGTAGAAATAAACTGTGGTGATCTAAATTTGTTTGACCCTAAGAAGTGGGAATATTAAGAGATGTCCCTTGTGGGAGATGTTACCTTTTTGAAGGAATTGAATTATTATGGTGGTGGTCTTTGGAGCTCAGGCCAGTACAAAACAGACCCTCCTACCACTTGGCTGGAAGACAATCTCTTCCTGGATGCCTTCTCATGAAGATGCAGAACTCTCAGCTCCTTCTCCAGCTCACGGCTGCTGGCATGCTGACATTCCTGCTATGATGGCAATAGACTAAACATTTGAAAGTGCAAGCCAGGCCCAATTAAGTATTTGCCTTTAACACAGTTGCCTTGGTTACAATGTCTCTTCTTAGCAATGGAAATTCTATCTAAGACAGAAATTGGTACCCCAGACTTATGTATTGCTATGATAGGCCTGACTGTGGTTTTTTGTTTTGTTTTATGGAGCAATGTGGATTTTTATACTTTGGATCTGTATATGCATTAAGTCGAACTTACTGGGCCGTCCTAGTATGAATATGGAACACATATGTACTGAGGGTGATTTGAACTTTGTATATAGTTTTTATGATATTTTGCAGAAGAATGTTTCTGCCTTTTGCCCTTGTCTGTAGAGTGTCCTTGAAGATAAGGTAAAGAGGTCGGTGTTCATTGCATTGACAAAGGAAGTCTCAGTGAAGCCAGCAAAGCCTTTGACCTATGTTTGGTCTCATGATGATTTGAGCAAGCATAGTAATCTTACAGAGAAAAAATATAAAATGTTAGGTCAAAAGAGAAAATCTAACCAGGAAGTTGAATGAAGCTAAATTCTGTGATCAATGATATTAAATGGAATTAAAGGAATGGTGACATTAGGGCAAGATTCCATCCACCTAAACTCATGGATGTGAAGTTGGACAATGGAGAACTGTACAGTGTTAGACATTATTATTACCTAGTTGTTGTTTTCATGTGGACACAAGAGTTACCAGTATGTGTGAAGTTGACAATTGATGGATTGTGGTTACTATTCTGGGTTATCATTTTAAGATCTGAAATAAAATACTTAAGTACAGGCATGGAGGTATATTCCTTAAATTCCAGATAAACATCAAGCAGATCTCTGATTCAAGTCTTCCTGGTACAGAACACATTTTAAGTAAGGAAAAGTTTAGGTATGGGCAAAGTGTTACACACGTATTACCCAGCATTCAGAAGACAGAGCCATAAAGATCTCTGAGTTCAAGGTTCATCTACAGAGCAAGTTCAAAGACAGCTGAGCTTAGACAGTGAAGTTGTTGAAAAATAGAAAGCTGGTGATGATGTAATAGAAGGGGGCAATATTCCAGCCCCAGCCAGCAGAGGAACTCAGGAGCTTTGTCCATGTGGCTCTGCTTTAGGGGAAAGAACAGAAGGGATGACTGAGACAAACTGATGGTGGTTGGCTGTAGTTAGAGAATTAGTGGGGATGAAGAAGAAAACCAGCACCATTGAGGTGACATCTTCTGGTAATTGTCTTCTGAGAGGAGAAATAAGTCATATTCCAGAGGGAACCAAGTTTGTCCCTTGTGGTGCACTTTGACTCAGTCCTGGGTAAGACTCACTGAGGTGGCACTGGTTTTAAGGCATGAATGTTTCATGCAGTGCAGCTGAGGCTTGGCACCATGAAGGGAGCATATAAGAGGAATGCAGTCAAGACTCTTTGTAACAGAAAAACCCAATACATTGAAGATGTCAGTCTTATGGGATGAGCAGAAGAATAGCAGCAGAAGTTGAGTGGAGTCAAGCAGAACCTAGTGTACTACAGAAGGAAGAGCTGGAGAGAGACCCAGCTTCTTTTGAGGAGCACAGAAGATCATCTGTGGATCCCAGATACTGGAACAAGAAGCTGTAATTTTGAAGTTACTTTGCAGACCCCAAGAGTTTTAGATTCCGGAGTTATAAGATACCTTCTCAGGAAAAACTACTTTCAGGAAAGAAAATCAGCACAAGAGGAAGAATTGGTGCTGCAGTGAGCAGGTCAGGAAAAAGTTGGAGATCTGAAGAATTCTTGGCATCAGACATGGAGATGCAGAGTTTGGAGATTGCCTTGTTGGCTTTTGGTCTTCTTGTGGCCCAGTATTTTCTCACAATGGTGATTAGAAATGGTGATGTATATCCTGTCAATTTGAATGGATATTATGTGGTATTTTTTGAAAGTATAGGGGATTAGAGTTACATGATTGGAATGATCTCAGAAAAGACTTTTACCTTTAGACTTTTAACATTTATGAGACTTCTATAGATGATGGGATTTTTTAATTTGAACCTCACATATTTTGTATTATGCTATTTTTAAATATGGTCTCCATGTGCGGGCCAGGCAGTGGAATATGGTAGTATAAATATGCTTGGCTCAGGGAGTGGGAGGAAGTTATTATGAGATGTGGCCTTGTTGGAGGAAGTGCATCACTGAAGGCTTTGAAGATCTACCCAGTGCAGAATGGGCCCTCCTACTAGCTACCTGGCAGACAGTCTCTTCCTGGCTGCTTTTGGATCAAGATGCAAAACTGTCAGCTTCTTCGCCAGCATCATGTTTTCTTTCATGCCTGCCTGCTTCCTGCTATGAAGAAAAAGAACTAAATCTCTGAAACTGTAAGCCAGTCCCAATTAAACTGTTGCTTTTATAGGAGTTGCCTTGTTCATGATTTCTCTTTATAGTAATAGAAACATGAAGACAGAAACCCTGTGAGTGTATTAATATGGTCAAGCCTTTGCACAATTCTCTAGTCTTCATTATCAGGAAAGAATACATGCTAGAGTCTAAGCACATTCCCTGTGACTCAGGACACGCCCCCAGAGTCCTAAACATGCTCCCTGTGTCTCAGGACATGCCCCCTGAGTCTTAAGTATGGCACCTGTGACATGCCTTCTCAGTCTTAAGCTTGCCTCCCTATGACTCTGCACTCAACTCCTGAGTGCTAAACATGCACTCTGTGTGTCAGAACATACTAGACTCAGGACGATTGATGTAGAAGTAAAATGAACCTAGTGGGCCACAGAGATATAGTGACAAGTTTTAATTACTTTTTAATATACAGAGTGTATTAATTGTACATACCAATACAAATGTGGTATTTTCATACATGTGTGTTATGTGCCTGTGTCATGTTCTTCCCTTCAGTATCTCATCCATGTTCCCATTTCCTGCACTGTGGATCTTTTCCTCATCTCAGAAATTCATATTTTTACTTTGAATCACATAATAGAAAAAGTAACACTTGCCTGTCTGAGACTAATTTTCTTAAGGGGACCTCCATTTCCATAATTATTAGAACATTTTCAGACCATTGGTGACATTGGAGGACTGTAGTGTCTACATATGAGAACAGCAGCTTGGAGCTGGAATGCTGCTCAGAGGTTAAAAGCATGTTGTGACCATCTAGGAGATCCAGGGTTGATTTTCCCCATTAAATAGTTTCTTAGAATTATGAGTAACTTCACTCCTAAGGGGTCCAATGCCCTTTTAAGGTATTCTATCCATGTTTTAAGACATACATGCAGGAAAAAATACCCATACATGTAAAATAAAAATGAAGGCACACACACACACACAAGCAAAACTTTCCTGAGCCATCACATGTGTTCCCTCCTCCTTATAATTTATCATCTTCATTTACATGTTGCTTAATTTCCATGTTAAAATTTTGTATGTGATAAACCTATATATTTTATATAAATTTAGTTGAAAAATTACACATTATTGGATAGCAAAGTCTGTAAGGATAATGCTATGATCAAATGGCTAGTGAGTACTCCACACTGAAAAAGTCAGTTACTGGATGCTTAGTGTTTCCATACTATTGCCTTAGCATCCTACAACAGATAAAAAGATAATGCATATTTAGAAGTAAAAGGGACAACCAGGGTTATGCCACACTTGAAGATAGCTATCTTTTACCACAGCAGGGTAAAACAGGCTGGAACTCAACTTCCTATTGCTAATGACACAACGGGACAAAAGGTGGAAAAACATAATGCTAGAAATATAAGTCTACTTAACTCTCCTTAGCACTGGATATTTGGTGTAGGTTATAAGATGATCACAATAAAAGAGAATGAATAAGAGATGACATATAAGCACAGCAGGGTGAGGATAATCTGAGTGGCTCTCAGAGGAAACTTTCAGAAAATTCTGAGTACAGTAGATATACTTTACTTGTCTCTTGCATCTGTAGAGGATACACACACATGAAGTCACTTGAGCAGGACATGAGTCCCAGACACAGTCCATAAGAAAGGCACAACATATTGGCTGCAGTTGCTACATTGCCAGAAACAAGCAATGAACAGTACCAGTAACTCCACCTGTTAAGTCATATTTTGTTGTACCTGGGGCCTGACACTCTTGCTAGAGTCAAGATGTTTAGAAGCGAGTGCACAAGCTACCTCTGTGACTAAGAGGCGCCAATGGATTTGGTGGCTCTGTGCTTCAGCTTCATTCACAGTTGCTGGGGCTGACTGTAATTGCTGTGAAGCTAGTCAGTATACACATGGCATACACGGACATCACCCTGGTTATTCAGCATCAATTTGTATCCAATACAGTCCAGGAAATTCCTAAATCCAAAATCTAACCTTGTCCAGTGGAATGCCTCTTGAGATGATAGACAAAGCGGTTGACAAAAGTCATTTGTTTTATAATCAGGTCTTTGGGCATTAAGTGCTTCCCAGTAAATATGAAAAAGGTACACAATAGTATTGAGGAATTGCTAAGCACTCCCATTGAAATCTGAGAGGAGTGGAAAATTCCCATTGCCAAGTTTGTAGTAGCCATTTCTATTCCTATTAAAAAGTTAAATTAATAGGGTCATAAGACCATAGAAATGCATTGTGAGTGTGCATTATTAAATGAAGTTAGTTTAAATAAAAGTCCTTATTTCATTGTATTTATGTAGCTCTCTCAGTGAAGAAATGTCCTAAAAGTTTGTTCTTTATAAAAGTCGATGTTCCTCTGTTATTTAAATGAGAAGTTAACAGATATGTTTCCAAACGAATTAGTATTTTCACTAGATGCATTGTCATAAGCCTTAATGCTAGCACCCAAGAAACAGAGGCAAACCAATGAATTTTGAGCTAACCTGGGACTACCAAGTCACTTATAGAAAAGCCAGGCTACATGCAGAGAAACCCTATCTAAAATAAATAAATGGAAAAAAATATTGTTTTCATTAGTTTTGACTAAATAATAATCATTTTTTTCAAAGAGAGACTTTTTTAAAACATGCCATTATTTCATAAATTAACAATAACCAAAACTTAAAATCCACCAAAAGAAACAACAAAAAAGATTTGACAATCATATTTACAATGAGCAGCTTAAACATTCTGGTTTTATAAAGATTATTGCATCTAAACTTATTTGGGTTTTAATTATGTTTGCCGGAGGAGGTTCCATGTAAGTATGAGGAACAGCAGAGGCCATAGGCGTGAGATCTCTTACAGCTGAATTATAGACATGTGTGAGCCACAGGCAGGAGCTGGGTATTAAACTGAGATCTCACATAAGAGCAGTATGTACTCTTATCCGCTGACATGAACTCTACCATAAAAGAATATTAAAAACTAAATTTGAAAAAAAAAAACCTAAAAACTCTTATCTTCTGACACATCTGTATAATATAGAAGACATTTAAAACTAAATTTGGAAAAAAAAAAAAAACCCCTAAAATACAAAACAAATAAAGAATGAATTCACACTTGGATAAATTTTCTATTAACAACTCAGAAATGTCCCAAACTTTATGAAAAATGAAACATATCCTTCAAAATTAAGGAAACCCAGTGAGGGATACAAGTCAAACTGGCAAGGTGAGATTACAATCTGTGTAGATCTGGTACTAATCAAAACAATTTAACATAATGAAAGCAGGAGATCTGATGGACCGACAGACACATAAGGGCTCCTTCAAACAGGAAGTGCAAATATATATACTCAAGCACACACATATAAATAAAAATTTTGAAAGGCAGACTCAGGGGCAGAGACATTTGTCAGATCTCAGGCTTCCTAAGAACTGTGGAGAATGAAGACAATAGGATTTGTATGCTCTTCAGGGTCACCTTGCCTGGAGCACAAACTGTTAAACAAGAAAGACTCTGTCTAAAATAAGGTGGAAGGTAAGGCACAACAGCCCCCACACTGACATCCGGATACACAAGCACACAAGAAAATGAAACACACAGGAGAAACATAACCATCAACATTTATTCACACTTGGGGAGGTAGAGGCAGGCGGATTTCTGAGTTCGAGGCCAGCTGGGTCTACAGAGTGAGTTCCAGGACAGCCAGGGCTACACAGAGAAAACCCTGTCAATATTCAATGGAACACTGTAGTGTTGCAGAATACTGGAAGATGGTCTGCCACAGACTGGTCTTAAGAGGCTAGAGTCACTTCTTTTTTTTTAAAGGTTTAAAACAATAATATATAAGTAATGTATAATGTATAATATATTATATATATATATATGATATATAGATATATATATATATATATATGATGAGTACACCACAATTGCTCTCTTCAGACCACCAGAAGAGGGCACCAGACTCCATTACAGATGGTTGTGAGCTACAATGTGGTTGCTGGTTCCTGGAATTGAACTCAGGACTTCTGAAAAGAGCAGTTGGTGTTCTTAACTGCTGAGCCATCTCTCTAGCCTGAGTCACTGCTTGTAAATTCAGAATATACATCAGCATTGCAGGGTCTCAGACAAGTCCTAAGAGCAATGCTTTGTAACCCTTGCTCTTTGGAAGTGGCTGGATAAACACATGCAGTGATTGTGGAGATGAAGGCCTACATCCCAGGACTCCAAATCTTGTGACTTTTCTATAGGGAAGGTCTCTGTGTTTACGATGACTCCTGTGCACAAATGCATTAAAGTGGGGTGGTATATAAGGAATGTTAACTGTGTCGGTGCTTTGGAAAGTTTGTTAATAACATCATCTTATAATAGATATTTTATATTGTTAACTTGTCTGGGCTCCAAAGCTCAGGAGTTTCCACTTAAAAGCTTAGGACAGACACTAGAGTTCTGGCTTAGCCCTTAGCTAGGAAACTGCCCACTATTCTGACCTCCATGGACACTAGGCAACATGCATGCATGCATTCGGGGCAAAACATTTACACACATGAAATAAATAAATTGAAGAAGAGGAGGAGAAAAGAGAGAAGAGAGAGAGGAGAGAGGGAGGGGAGAAAAGTAGGAAGGAAGGAAAGGCAGCTGTAAGCAGAACACAGAATGAAAGCATGTTTTAACTGTATTTACTTAGGATGACCGCGAGGGGGCGGGCTTTCCCTAAATGGTAGCAATTTAGATTAGCAGGTTTCAAGGCGATTGGAGAAGAGGGAAGAATGTGAAGACATGATGTGTTTTAAAGTTTTAAAGCCGCCAGGCAGTGGTGTACACACCTTTAATCCCAGCACTCGGGAGGCAGAAGGCAGGGGGATGGACGTCGATGGAATAACAATCATAATAATGCCGATCAATATTCAATAATCAATAAATGGTAATCAATATTAGCAATACTAATTGATAACCAAATAATGATCAATAATTGATGGTGCACCGCCTTTAGCCCAGCACTCGGGAGGCAGAGCAGGGGGATTTCTGATTCGATAGTCTACAGAGTGAGTTACAGGACAGTCAGGACTACAGCAGAGAATCCTGTCTCAAAAAAACCAAAAAAAAAAAAAAAAAAAGAAAAGAAAAGAAAACAATGTATAAGATTATTATATTAAAATAAATTAGGAGAGTACTGAAAGGACAAATGTAAAAATTTATGGATGGGAAAATGATTATAAAGGGAATTGAGAAAAAAGCTCAACTATAAATTTTTAGCACCTGAAAGGACATCCTGACAGCTGGATTCCAGTGAAGGTGAGGGAGGAACTGAAGGAAAGACCTAACATCCCTGCCCTCCTCATCCAGTCCTGCAGCTGTAAATTATTATTTTTAATTATTATTATTGTTTTAATATTATGTAGGAAAAGACCTAACATCCCTGCCCACCTCATCCAGTCCTTCAGCTTTAAATTATTATTTTCAATTATTATTATTTAATATTATGTAAATGTTACTAACCTCAAAAGCTATAGTTCACTACCCAGGACCTCTCTCCTGAATGGCCGAGTTTTACCTGTGCACCAGGACATCTCCACTTCACATCTATTCTAAGGCAAATTTAACAAAGCACTAACCAAACTCCTGAATATAAACAATTTTGACTCTGAAAACCTGTAACATGTGAAGTCTTTTCCAACCATTTTAACGTGAACCCCTCCTTTTAGATTTCAGGCTCAAAAATCTCAGGAGCCATACCATTCTCAGCAATTCTAATTCTCATCTGATGCAACTCCATCTTTACTTGCTCCTGTAATACTCTCCTAATGCTGTGACGTTTCCTGACCACATTATGATCTGATCAACATTGTCAGATTTAATACACAGCCAAGCTCACATCTATGCTAAGATCATGCTCAACATACATGTATCATTCAAAATAAATGTGTAATTCCTGACAATAATCGCATGTGATCTGCCTTCTCTCTAACTCTGATTCTTAGCGTTTACTTTCCTTTGTTACATTCTTGACTTTCTTTGAAATAGTTAGATGAATCCCCATGTCATGATTTAGTATGGCTCATTTCCCCTACTTGAAAACAAGTCTAGATACTCTGGCTATATATATATATGCATATATATATATATATATATATATATATATATATCACATATATTATATATTATATATTACATATATTACATACATATATTATATATTACATATATTATATAAATTACACATATATTACATAAATATATTACATATATGACATACATATATTACACATATTACATATATATTATATATTATGTATATCATATATATCACATGCACATATATATTATATATTACATATATTACACATATTACATGCATATATATTAAAGATTACACATATATATTATATATTACATATATTACATACATATATTACATATATTATATACACATATATAAATTATATATTATATATATTTTATATATATTAAATACAGATATATTATATTACACATATATATTAATATATGTATAATATAATAATATATACATATATATTACACATATATATAATATATATGTAAGATTCTTCTAATTTATTAGTGAAATCTAACAGACTATGGTTTTAAAAACAGCATATTACCTGCAACCTACTCCTAATCTCTGTTGAAGTGACCTATGCTCCTTATTAGAGGATCAGTCCAATGCTGCAGGGGCTTGTACTGCACAGTGGTGCCCTTACCTTTTGTCCTTTTTAAATTTTTTTCAGACAATTACATTTCCCCCTTTCCTTTTCTTCTATATACTGCCCTTCTTTACTTTTTATTCATTTCCTCAATGAATCTAGTTGTTGCCGTGTGCCTCTGTGTGTGCCCATGTGCATATTCCTAAGCACATAAATATTTCCTAAGTAATTTACATTTAGTAATTCAGTATTACAAAATGAACAGATAAATGTCTTCACAGCTAGGTGTCTGTAAACAATATTTTGTCAAGGGCAACTGTACAAGAAAAGTGATGAAATAATTAGTAGGCAATTCACAGAAAAGAGACTCTTAAAGGAATGGAAAAAGAAATCACATATGCTAAGAAGGAAAAATGTAAATTATATAAGAAGCATATGTAAAATTATATTAAAAATTAAATTAAAAATTAAATTAAAAATTAAAAATGTAAATTATATTAATGCCCATTAAGTAGACAATGAGCAACACGCAATTACCAAATACAAAACTGCAAGAGAACCTGAGATTTAAAAGGTAGTATGGCTGGGACTGGTGCTGTATACATCTAATCTCAGCCCTTGGAAGGGGGATCTGGAGTCCATATCTGTGAGTTCAGTCAGCTTGGTCTACATAGCCAGTTCGAGGTTAACTGGGGTAACATAATAAGACCCTGGGCCAAAAAGAGTTACAAGACGCTGATTAATCAGTGATGAAATAAAGCATTTGCCTGACTTTCTAACTCAATTTTTGACTTTCTACCTCAAGTACAGAAACAAGTCACTTCTGTGACAGGAAAATGTAAACACTGATGATATAGTAAATAACACTAGGTGTATAGACATTAGACATTTCCACTTAGAGACAAGTGATATAAATGAAAAAAATATAGATGTAAGATTGACTTCAGAATAACTTGGAGAAGCTGAGGTAGAAGAAAGCGGATGGGACTCTGCTTTCTTTCTTTAGACATAAACACCAGGAGAAATCAAAATACTTGCTTTTTGTAATATTATTTTCTATCATTTATTATTTTAAATATTCAATAAGAGTACAAGTTAAATTTATTATGGTTAATCTAATCAGGTTTTGAAAGCATGTCGTGTACATGCTTTAAATAAAAATACTGCCTCTGATTTAAAGGTTCTTAAACCAGTTGAAAAAAGTCAAGCTTAATACTATTTAGTATGTTGTAAACTTAAGAACAAAACCAGTTGATATTGTTTATGATTATACACAGGACTTAAACTGAACTGATTGTCCCTCTCCATGAACATAATTGAATATATCTAAGATTAATAAGTGTGTTTATAATAATGATCAATAATCATGCCAATCAATAATAAATACCAATCAATGACCAATAACCAACACTAGCCAATAAGCAAAAGTGATCGATTTTCATGATAATCAATAATCGATAATCAGCAGTCAATGCTAATCAATAATCGAGTCTAATCAATAGTCAATAGCAATCATTAATTGATGGCATGGCCTTTAATCCCAGCATTTGGGAGGCAGAGTCAGGGGGATCACAGTGATGGAATAACAATCAATAATCAATGCCAATCTATAATCAATAATCAATAAACAGTAATCAATAATTATCAATACTATCTGATAAGCAATAGTGATCAATAATTGATGGCACATGCCTTTAATCCCAGCACTTGGGAGGAAGAGAAAGGCAGATTTCTGAGTTCCAGGACAGCCTGGTCTACAGAGTGAGTTCCAGGACAACCAGGGCCACACAGAGGAACCCTGTCTCGAAAAAAAAATCCAATAATAATAATAATAAATCCAAGAAAAAAAATAATGTGTTACTATTTTACTTTACTAAAAAATTAAACGTATGCCCTCCTAAGCACTAGGTACAGCATTCTTTATCATAAACACTAGAGGCCACAATTGTTCAGCCACTATCTTTTTTATTTTGGAAAGTTTTGATAGAGGTATATCTCAAAGACAAAAAATGATCCAACAGTCAACATTTCTGACTGTTACATGGGCTCCCCAGTTTCAGTTTTGAGGCCTCTGATATTGTAAGTATCTACAACAGGAAAATTAATTTTGGGGGGAGCCAAAATATCAATAAAGTACTTAAATTAAAAAAAAAGTTTTGGTTTTCTAATCATGGTTTTTCAAATCATGTTCTATGAATGCACGGAAGCAAATATACATGGCTATGCTGTGAATATAAAATAATAATAAAATAAATAATAAACATAAAATGTCTCACCCAGGTTCACGTGTTAAACCAGCTGTATGTGCTGTTGTGGGAGGATATATGGCTTCAATGGAAGAGGCAGGAACATGAATTTCAAGGTCTTCTGGCCTTCCTGGTTCTCTCTCTGTCAACTCCTCCAGAATGTGGCCTCAAATCACAGTATGATCTGCCCCTGTGACTATGGACTGATCTTTTGCAAAATCTTTGGCCAAAATAAATCCATTCTTAGGTATCCGGCAACAGCAATGCAAATTCTAAGTAACACCCACAAAAATAATCAGATGCACTACTCACCAAAATCCTGATTAAATCACTGAAAATTTATTTCATAAGTTCTTAAACTTTTAAATGAAGCACATTCCTGATATAGGTAGATTTAAACTGTTTACAGTAAACTAAGTAACTGATAACAATTGCAGAACAAAATGTGCCAATCTACAAGTGAAACCTCACAAAACCTAGGCTTAACCAATAAAATTTATTTATGAACAAACACAGAGAACTCAAGGGAAGACAGACTATGCAAGTCAGAAGGCACATAAGCATAACAAATTGCGAACATTAGCTATCTCAAAGACAGGGCTATCCACATTGCTACAGGCTATCTCAAAGACAGGGCAATCCACATTGCTACATTCCACACTGCAAAAAGTATCATGTTAACCCAAGATTATATGTCGGCTTTGCAATGAAAATATCTTATTCAAAATCTGTAGAAAGATGAGAGATAACAAACGTAAATAGAAACAGTGAATTCTATAGTGTTCGTTGATTTTAAGATTAAGTTATTATAAATTGCACAATATTTTTATATACTTTAGCCCTTAATTGAAGTTAAAATTTAAATAAGAATGGGAAGAAAATGAAACTGCTAGTTATTCAGAACATCAATATATAGATGCTGGTAGGTCCTGGGAGATTCTTGTTAATTAAAATACTTAGAAGCTAGATTCTTTGTTAGTGGTAATCAAATAACCAAGTATATTTAAAAGAAACCAACTGTTCTGTAGATTGGAATATAAAAAAATCTTAGAAATAAGCTTTCATTTATAGAATAAAATAAAAATACTTACAACAAGGAATAGACTGAATTGGTCCAAGCTCTGGGAAGGTCACAAGAAGAGACATCCCTGGAAGATCACTTTGGTTTGAATGTTTGGTAGTTTGGTCAGCCCAAGCCACCACCTTTTTTCTCTCTACTAAACTTTTAATATCTTTGAAGTAAGAATCAAAAGCAGCATTTGACAGGCCAGTTTCTTTCAATCTCCAATACTGTTTTTTTTTTTTTTTTTTTTTTTTTTTAGGGCTGGAAGCAAAGCATTCAATAAACTACAAACAAGATGACAAGAAAGAGAGATCTCTGTTATAAACACACTACTGTAGTTTCTTTGGTACAACAGGCAAAGTATTACAGTATCACTAAAATGATTTCCTATGTAACTTTACTTGGTAAATTCTCTAAGCCTGCACCAAGTCTATGTGAGGCCAAACTGTCCTTTATAAAAAACTCTCTCTGTTGACTCTCTCCCTTAATACCCATTAAAATGTTAATATTAGCTTTTTCACAATTCAAATTTGTCTTGTAGAAAATTGAAAATATTAATATTAGTTTTTTTCACAATTCAAATTTGTTTTGTAGGAAATTGAAAATATTAACATTAGTTTTTTCACAATTCAAATTTGTTTTGTAGGAAATGTTCTACAGTAGTCCTGGTAGTTTCTATGTGATCCTGCGAGTCTATACCCAGCTGAATCCCTGTCATTTTCTAAGCCCACAGCCTCTATGTCTCACCTCATGGCTTCTTCTTCACAGTCCATGAAGTTAGACTTACAACACTTGCATCATTATCAAATGTGGATATTTTGGTATATGACATATACACTACAGTATAGTAACTACACAAAGATAGAAGGTGAGTGTGGGAAAGGCCTGGGGATCTGAGGAGGGGAGGACAGCTACAGCTCATAGATTTATAGATCTCTGAACTTTTGGCAGCTGTACTGTTCTGAAGAGTAAGATTACTAGGTCTGAAAGTACAATGAAAGATTTACTTTTGATGTTCAGAGTATTCCCATAGTTTCAAGATTGGAAGTGACAAGTGTTTCACTATACTTAAAGTGTGAATTTAAGCAACAGACAGACATTATGCAGATTGCCTACTTTCTTGATAAAGTCTGAAATTGTCATCTGTCAGACAGAACTTGAAAGACCTAGGCCTCAGGTCTTTCGCTCTGAGAGACCCCCGTCACCAAGACACTGAGACCAGGTATTCGGATGCAACAGCAAGAGGCTTTATTCTTCCAAACGGGTACCCGGACGACAGCGTCTCCCTGGAGGACTGCCATCCGGTGGTCTAGGGATTGGGGTTTTTATAGGGGTTCAGAGCAGGAAGCAAGGTTTACAGAAGCGAGAAGCATGGTTACAGGGCTCTAATTGGACAATTCAAATAAGGCCAGGTTCAACCTAGGGTCAACACCCTGTTCCAGGAAGGTGCTGGGGCAGTCTCTATTGTTCTTTGGATCACCTGGTATTTTTCTGGGTACTTTCCGTCCCCCGCCTGGGGCCAGGTGCACTGTTTTGGCACTATCTTGGACCTGCTCAGGGGCCCAGTATTTGTCCAGCCGTGCAAAACAACTCTGCTGAGCAAAATAACTCTGTTGAACAAAACACCTGTGCTGAACAAAACAACTCGGCTAAGCTGGGGTCTTTCATTTCCCCATTTTCTTTATACATGGAATGGAATCTTCCATTCACTATTATCTTAGTTTAACTCGGTCTCCTGTCTAAGTTGGTGATACTGTTGAGTTAGAACCATAGCCTGGACTGTGATAGATAACCCTGGGCCATGGCTCAACGAGGACACAAAAATCTCTGGTTTGATTGAGGACCTGAGCCGATATGCAAGGGATCAGTCCCATGTTGCAGGCCTACTGGGTCCCGTTCGGGCCTGTAAGCCAATAGTTCCCAGGGTGTACCCGGAGGGTCTTATTATAAAGGGCCTGATGGGTAAGAGGAACTGTCCCTAAACAAAGTCCCTTGCCTGATACTTCGGACAGGGTCAGCTTGTTTTGGGTGCCCTGTGAGCAAAGTTGAGGAACTGAGGTGTGGTTGGAAAGGTTTTTAATCACAGCAACCCCCTCATAGTAAGGGGGTGCTGAGCTCAAGCACAGCCAGCATTCCTGGAACAGGGTGTAATTGGCACTTACTGTGATATAGTCCCAGCCAGAGGAGGGCTTCCAATGGTCCTGGCCAGTCGTCTCACAGTCCCAGGACTTGCAATAGAAGTCCGAACCTCCCCCACAGTAGCGGTATGCCCGGGGTCGGTGTGATCTGGGACAGACATAAAAGGTTACATCTTTGAGCTGGCTCCTCCAATTGGGAGTTGCGGCAGCCCCCCCAGGAGACCCCAGCTCGCCCTCCTTTGGACACCATTCGTCCCTCAGCGGGGCATGCCTGCGGGGCCGCAGAAGCAGCGCCAGCCAGAGTTCCTTGGATACTGAGAAAAAGTTTGGTAGAACTCGAAGCGGCCTTCAGAGGCGAGAGTGGCGCTATGGAGTCAGCTCCATGCACGACATGGACAGGGAACCGCTCTCTGAGGCAGAGGCTCCAGGACACTGTGTGTTTGTGCTTTCCCATGAGAACTTACAGTAAGTAGTCAAAGCCTCTCTTTTTCGATAAAAGAAAAATATATCTTTCTGAATGGATGCTGGAGAAATGTCTTTTTCCTGCTGGCTCAGATTTAACACAAAAGTGGCATCCGATCAAACAGCATACCGCTCCTGTGAGCCCCCATTTAACATTTTTGATACGTTTGATCCATCACTGTTGTCTTTGAAGCTACTGCACAGGTCAATCCATTGTATAAACTGGGACTAAAGTTAGCCCTTGGGATGATGGAAATAAGTGGAGATGGTTCTGCAATTCTACAAACGAATTGTGACTCAGAAGAGGATTCAACCACCCTCTGTCTGCAGTCATGGAGGCAGAAGCAGGGCCAGGGGTAGCCCCCTTCAAAGTCCCACCCTGGCGCTCCTGTTGCCAGCTTACACAAGTATGGGTACAGTTCTGGGTACCAAGTCCAGAGGGCATGCGTTCCAGAGACAGACCAGAACAATGTCCCCCTGGACTGTTTAGGACCTCCCAAGTTAATGACTTGGGAGCGTGGGACTGGAAGAAGTCGTCTTATTGGCAAAATAAAGGGAAAACTAGAAGTGTGAAAGTCTTATCTTTAAAGGGTTTGGGGTACGGTGGGCTTTCCATCTCCGTGGCCGTGGTTCGATTCTGGAAACGGAGGTACCAATTTGACGTGGCGGCGTGAATCAGTAGCGCAGATGGCTGTCTACTTTCAGTGCCGTTGGGGTGGTTAGTAGCATGACAAATGGTCCTTCCACCGCAGTTCCAGGTTCTTTAATTGATGCCGTTGAACCCAAACCGAATCTCCCACTTGGAATCGGGTGAGGTATCGTTAGTTGGGTCCGCCTGCTCTTGGTAGGCAACCTAGCAAGGATTGCCAAATCTCCTTCTGGACAATCTGTTAGCGCCTGCAATGTGATCTGGAAGGGGAGGCTATCAGCAGGGATGGGAGGTAAGGATGCAAGAGGCTGGCCGCCGGGGGAGGCGCCCCATAAAGAATCTCAAAGGGGTAAGTCCATGTGGTCCATGTGTGTTT
Organism: Arvicanthis niloticus; assembly: GCF_011762505.2. Classification (NCBI taxonomy): domain Eukaryota; kingdom Metazoa; phylum Chordata; class Mammalia; order Rodentia; family Muridae; genus Arvicanthis; species Arvicanthis niloticus. Next base: position 2,612,036 of record NW_023044979.1, on the reverse strand, counting down.
ACGGGCTCGATACAAAGCCGGGGTAGCAGGGGTCACCCAGTCTCTAGTGCCAGGTGCCAGCGTTTAATTTGGTTAAAGAGTCTCCTTTATAGTTCTATTTACTCTTTCTACTTGACCTGAACTCCTGGGGGTTATATGCGCAATGCAGTTTCCCAATTTATCCCCAGTGCTTTGGCCACTGACTGACTTACCTGGGAGATGAAGGCGGGGTCCGTTGTCCTGAGCCCAGAATATGTGGTAGCCCATAGTGGGGGGATGACTTCCTCTAACAGTTTCTTTGGCAACCTCCTCGCAGTCTCATGTTTTGTCGGGTAAGCCTCTACCCAGCCTGAAAAGGTATCTACAAAAACCACAACAGATACCTGTATCTATAGAGCCCAGGTTTTACCTCTGTGACAGTCGATTTCCCATTGAGTTCCGAGTCGGTTTGCCCCAGGGCACGGGCATCCCACGGGGCACCCTGTTGTGTCCTGAATTAACCTGGCACAAAATGTCCAACTGGCTGTGACTTGCATGGAGAATCTTGTCTTTGCCCAGGAACAGTTGTTTCTCCTCTTCTTTATCTACCAGCATTTTTATTTTCTTCTTGACCCAAATGGGTCATCCTGTGTAGGGCATTAAATTAGAGCCTTGGTTTGCTGTGTGGGCCAGATTGGCTTTCCCTGGTGGACCCATAGTCTGGAGATGGGGTCATAGGTGGCCCCCATTTTCTTGATCAGCTCTAGATCCTCTTGACTATATGTGAGTGCCAGTGGGGGGTTTCATCTTCGGGGTTGGCTCTGACCGGGAAGGCGCTCAGCAGACTCCCTCACCGCCGCCTCTCTTGCTGCTTGATCTGCCAGCGGTTGCCCCGGGCCTTGATGTTGTCTCCTTTCTGAATGGCCTGGGGTTTGAATTATGCTCAGGGCTTCTGCCATGCGGAGGGCCTGGGCCCCAGGGGGCAGTTAACTCTGTCCTCTGAGCCGACGTTCGCCGGCGGCCAATGTTTCTGCCCAGATCACCTCTGAGGTGGTGGTAACTGCCAGCTCCTGCCTTCGCAACCGCATTGTGTACAAAGCTCGCTCTCAGGTGTAAGTACGAGAGAGGGCTGATCTTGTCAGGGTAGGGGCGTGTCCCATGTACTTCTGAATAGGATCTGGATGCAATCATGGGGGTCGGGATCCCCAGGGAGGGGGAGCAAAGAGCCGGATTAAGCACTACCGTGGATCCATCAGGTGATTCGTTCTGAGTCCAGCAATAAAAGGTCTGGATGAATGTGTCACTTGGGCCGTTGGAGAGCCTCTTCCTTGGGGGTTGCTTCACCAGGGATCTCTCCACCACATGCGGGGGGCAAACACCATCACCCCCGGCTGGCCAATGTTAACTTCTAGAGGTCCCTTGAAGCAGAGGAGTGCGATGGCCGCTACCATCTTGAGGCAACGGACGGTGGCCATCCGGGACAGCAACTGGGATCCAGATTTCTTCGACAGGTAGGCCAACTGGTCGTCGCCCGGGCCCCAATTTCTGTGTCAAGACCCCCCTTCGCATATCCCTGTTTCTCAATCGTTAGCCAGATGTACCTTGCACTCAGTGGTCCACTGTAGGATTTCTTCCAGTTGCCCCTTGGACCCACGCTGTCTTCTCACTCAGGGGTCCCGGTTGGCGGGTGAGAACCGAATGCTGGGCGCCGGTATCGACCAGAAAGGTGGCTGGCTGCCCCCCACTTGAAGGGTTATCCGGGGTTCAGGGGGGGCTTCCTGACCCTGACCTCCCTAGTCTTCTAGGTTTAAGAGGGATGTCTGCGCCGGCCTGGGCCTACTCGGGCCCCTAGGTCTCTTGGGGCAATCTTTTATCCAGTGGCTCCTTTCCTTGCAGTAGGCACATTGATCTCAGATCTAACCGCTGGGGCTCTCTTTTCCCGTTCTCTCCCGGTTTCTGGCTACTCTGTCTCTGACCTGCTACTACAGTGGCCATCATTTTACTAAGATCTCTGTTGTGTTTCCTATCTCTCTGGGCCTCTCTCTCTTCTGTTTCTCTCCTCAACCTCTCCTCCTTCTCTTCCTGTGTCTCTCTAACTTCGTTTAATATCTGGAAGCCGACTGCCAGATAAAAGACATGATAAGGTAAGAGGCCTGGCTCGGATCCTCGGGGTCATATGGGGTATGTACCCAGTAGGCATCCTTCAGACGTTCCATGAACGTAGATAGATGTTCCTCCGGTCCCTGAGTGACTGACCTTGACCTGGGCCAAATTGGTGGGCTTTTTACCTGCCCCTAGGAGACCCGCTACAAGCAACTGGCGATAGAGACGTAGGCTGGCCCTACCTGCAGCCGTGGTGAAGTCCCACTAGGGTCGCTTCAAGGGAAGGCCTCCTCAATTTCAGCCGGTATCTGGGTGGGGGCGTCCATCGTCGCCTGGTACCTGTTTCTGGGGCCTCCTGGAAGACCCTCTGCCTCTCCTCAGAGGTGAGGAGCACCTGTAAGAGCTGCTGACAGTCATCCCATGTGGGCTGCTGGGTAATTAAGACAGATTCAATAAGACTGAGTCAGCTTGGAGGGATCCTGCGTAAAAGAGGGGTTATTGTTCTTTCCAATTATAAAGGTCTGAGGCGGAGAAGGGCCAATATTGGGGGCGACCATCGTTCCCAGTTCTCAGAGGGAGGGCCTGTGACGACCACGGGGGTTCCCTTCGACCTCTAATCCGACCCGCTACCGGAGAGAAAACCGGGGTTCTCAGGGGATGCTTCCTGTCCCCGCGGAGGATCTACCTCGGAGGAGGGGGCCCACCTGCCATCGCAGACTGGCCCTCCAGTCCCTGTTCTCCATAAGGAGGGGGGTCCTCAGTTAGGAGATCAATAAGAGGGCCCTGATCGGATTGGCAGGACCGGGGGACATTTTTTCTTGTCCTCCGTTTGTTTGACAAGGGCAGGGTAGAGGGCAACGGGAGAGGTAGCAGGAGGGGCAGTTGGGACTATGGCGGGGGGGCTGGCAAGGGAGGTAGGATCGGAGGGGAAACGGGAGAGAGGAAGGATTTTACCCGTAATGGCGGGTCTACCACCAGCGACTCCAAGGTGATGATATATGAAACCCGATCCGGGTGTCTGCCCGGTTCAGGATTTATCTTAACCTGCCGAATAATGGAAATGTTAAAAAGTACCATCCCCAGGCCACCCAACTGAAAAGGTCGGCCACTCGGAGGTACAGAAGGTCTGCCATTTGCCTTTTCTTGACGTCCACAAAGTTGTTGTGGGCCACACCGCGGACCTCCTTGAAATGCTGTAAAGTCAAACTTAAAGGGGTGACCAGAGTCTGGCCCATAATTTTCTCCCAAAGAGAATGCCAATGCCTTTACTGAGCAGGTTCAATATATACACCCAGCCAGGGAAGGAAAAACACAAACTCAGAAAAAAACAGGAACTGGACTAGGGGCAATAAGATGTCAAGTGTAAATTCCCTTCCTGGAGCATCATCCTTCAACAGGATGTTTTGTTCTCAGAAAAACTGCAGATTGTTACTTTAAAGAATGTTCCTTTGCACATGGAAAGTCTCAGCCAGGGCACAGTAGCCCTTCAGGGTACTACAGGAGATGACTCCAACAAAACCTCAAGAAACTGTGAGTGCTGAGTTTCCAAAGTGCTCCACAAACATCACTGTTTGCTGACATCAAGCATATTCTGTCCCCACTGTAATTCTTTTCTAAAGCTACACTCTCACATAGACCAGGAGGGTCTCAAATTCATAGCAATCCTCATATTTCTGCCTCCATCATGCAAGAGTTAAGGCAAATCCCATCATTTCTGGCTGTTAACAGGACTATTGAAATTGTATTTGTTCACTCTCTTCAGACTGTCCTACACCTTTCCAATTTGCTGATTTTAAGAACTCAGGCACTACGTTAATAGTGAATTTTTAGGAATGAGAAATCTAAGCCTTAGTAATGTTACATAATTCCTACAAAGATTATAAGGTTATATTGTTAAAATAAGCAGAATTGAAGACTGTATCCAAAGTTTACTGAGTAGTAACAAGTGATGGAATTTGCTGTAGCTCATATCCACAGTGTGTGTGGAGTTGAGTGTTAGGTCCCTTTTACAGAAAAATTAGGATTAGCCATTTTAAAAAGACTGAATCTCCCAATCCAAGAAGAAGGGAGATCTTTTAATTTTCTAGTGCTTCCTCCATGTATTTCTTCAGTGTTTTGAAGTTTTCATTGTACTGGTTTTTTATTTTTGAATGACAGCATGAAGAGACAAGAATCTCTCATTTTAGAGAACCTCAAAGCAATGCCTACCTAAGAAGCTGTTAATTATATTATTATTATTATAAAAATATGACAAAAGAAACTATGCCACACTTTTTAGGAACATCATAAATTGAAAGAATTTGAGAAGAAAAATGCTGTTAGTGAGCAGTACAGTCAATATAAGAACATATTCATTTTCTACTGATCTCAGTGTCTTTCTTTAGTGTTTTAAAGTTTTCATTGGGCAGATCCTTCATTTTCTTGGTTATGTTTACTCCTAGTCTTTATTGTTCAAGGTTTTTATGAATGAGACTGACTTGAATCCTTCTTGTTCAGTGTATCTGTTACTGGAGCTAAAGGAAGGCTGCTGAATTCGTGTGTTTATTTTCTATCCCTCTGTTCCCAGGTTATGAGAGTTATTTGGTAAAGTCATTAAGTTCTTTCACTTACAACATTTGTAAACAGGGAAACTTTGACTTTTCTTATTTTCATCCCTTTTTAATGCCTAGTTCAGGCTTCATGCACGATAGTTAGCAGTAGTGCAAAGAATGGGCACCTTTGTCTTATCTCTCTGATCTTAGAATGCTTTGGTTTTCGCCATTTCAATATATATATATAGATAGAGAGAGAGAGAGAGAGAGAGAGAGAGAGAGAGAGAGAGAGAGGGAGGAGCCAGCCCTAGTAATTTAAGCTTTATTTCCTCAGGAAAATGTCTGTTCAGTAACATCTCTAATCGTTGGCTGTTTTTGGTAACAGCCCCATGGGTATCTGGATCCAACCCTGTTAGTAGCTCTAAGCACTGACCCACAAGGGCTGCCTGCCTCAGTTTACCCGCCACATGGATGCCAATGTCGGTCATCAGCAATGGTAAAAAATAGTTTACTAATAATTTAGAAGGAAATTGAATGTCAGCCTAATTTTCTGTGTATTTTCTTGAATGTATTACTGCACCACATGTGTTCCTTGTGTTCATGAAGAGATGGACCACCCAGAACTGCAACTGCAGTCATGGACAGTTGTGAGGAAAATTACTTTTTCATTTGTAAAACAAAACACTGAACAAATAAGGCTCCCACCAATGCCATTAATATACAAAAAGAAAATGTAGCTTTTAATTTCTTACCTTTTTATACCTGAAAGAAAAAAACATGACAATGCCTTTTTTGGGGGGGGGGGGTGGGTTACTGGAGTCTCTGTCATTAGGGACTATTATGTTATTTAAAATCATTAACATACTGGTAAAAAAGAAGAAAGGCTAAAATTGTTTTCTTACATAATATGTATTTAATATGTGGAAATCATAGAATTGACTTGAAACACTCAATCTTTCTATAAATATACAAGAATTGACTATCCATTAAGAACTAGAACTCACTTAGCTTCTCCACTCCTGCCTTCATAACTACAGGAAGCAATTTCAGCTTTTGAAAGAAAGACTCAATTCAACATCTTTATTTAGAACCTGAAGTCTCCCCTACTGATGAATCTGGTGTATCTGAATTAAAATAAGATTTAATCATTATGTTAAAATTTATTTTCCTTAAAATTTATTAAAGAAATATGGCTTCTATTATTTTCAGGAACACATTTTTAAGTTTCAAACACCTACATGAACTGCAATTTTTTCTATAATTAGTAGAAAAACTAGTAAAATTCTTTTTTTAACTGTTCAGCAATAGTTAAGATAAAAACATGTCACAATAAACTCAAACTGTTTTATCCTATTATCTTGTAACATACATTCCCTGGGGTCGGCAAGGATGAAAGTGGTGAGGGAGATGGAGTCTGTCCCCCTTACCTTAGGAGAAGCATGCAGCTCACTGTAATAGGAAAACAGTGAACAGACAAGAAGTTTCTATAGAACTTAAAACTAATATGTTACAGAAATTTCAACTTTCTGCCAGCCATTTGATTAAACAGTAACTTACTAATCTTTTTAGAAAATTTGGTTTCCTATTCCTCATATCCAGAAACTAAGCCAGTGTAACTAGATAATCTCACCTATAGACTACATCCATGCATGCGCACACATAGATACGCAGAGTATGTAAATATCTCATATACTATAACGAACCTCAAGGGTTTTCTTTTATACATATCAGGTGAAAACAGTCCAGATGCTCAGCCCATTTGCTTTTTCTTTATTTTCTGTCTCAATCTTCTTTATTATGGGATTTCTAAAGAATAAAAGAATTTAAGTTATGTATCTGACTTGAAAGCTTAAACTACAAATTCGCTGTTACTTACTGTTTCTCATCTAAGTTCTAGAAAGCTAAACCATAAACATTATATTTGTTTGAGCAAAGGATAATTCTTGTCCAAACTAAAGACATGAACATTTTCTTTGTTTTCTTGTTTTTCATCTATTTTCAAAATAGGCTCTAAATTTTCTACCATTTCCATGGTCTTCTACTGACATTTATCAAGTACTGAAATTACAAGAACACAAAGGCACATCCACTGGTGTTCTGTAACTTTCTCTACAAGATTAACTAGAACCTATCATCTATAACATAGGAGTTGTCATTTATTTACTATGTGAATAGCATATGTTTTTCATAAAATGAACAATACGTTTTTCCTGAGCATTCTGCTCCTGGTTTTGCATTTGCTTTTTATAGAAGCCGTTTTCTAACACATTAAACCCTATACCACCACATATAGGATTGAAGTCCTGTATTCAACCACAAATCAGCTGGCTTGTGGGGAGCAGACAGAAGGTGACTATCATCCTTGCAGCCATCTTGAGCCATCTACCCTGACAAGAGGCTTCATTACAACAGCCTACAACAGCTGAGCACACTCTGATAACATCTTGGTTTAGATACCCAGGGTCTTTTCTTGGGTGTGTGAGATTAAAGGTGTGTGACTTAAGGGTGTGACTTAGAGATCAGATTTAGAGACAAGACCTAAAGACATGGCTTACAGGTGTGACTTAGAGGCGTGGCTTAGAAGTGAGACATAGAAAAGGCGAGAGGCAGACAGAAGAAATTATTATTAAGAGTAGGAATTAGGAGAGTACAACTTGGAGTACAATTATGAGTTAGATTATGGGTAGGAATTCGGCAGAGTAGGAATTAGGCATTGAGGAAGAAGACACTTGGACTAGAGAACTCAGAAGAATTATCAGTTATTAGGTACTTGGCACTTGGAGGAAGAACAGAGAATTAGGCATTAGAGTCTGGACAGGGACACTCAGGCCACGCCCACACCATCCTCCGGCCACGCCCATAATGACATCACCGCACAGAGTGACAGGTCAGCTGGAGGCCTTTAGCATAGGTCTTAGGGCAGCTCAGGGCAAAGGATGGTGTTGAAAGCTGATTTGCATAAATTAGGTTAAATTATAATACAGCTCAGGGCAAAGGATGGGGCTGAAAGGAGCTGATTTGCATAAATTAGTTCAAATTATAATACAGCTCAGGGCAAAGGATGGGGCTGAAAGGAGCTGATTTGCATAAACTAGCTTAAATTATAATACAGCTCAGGGCAAAGGATGGGGCTGAAAGGAGCTGATTTGAATAAATTAGGTTAAATTATAATATAGCACAGAGCAAAGGATGGGGCTGAAAGGAGCTGGTTTAAATAAATTAGGTTAAATTATAATGCAGCTCAGGGCAAAGGATGGGGCTGAAAGGAGCTGATTTGCATAAAATTAGCATAAATTACAATAAAGCTCACAGAACTCAGGAACTGTAAACTCTATAGCCACTGAAACCTCCCACCACAGCCTGACTCCGCCCACTTCCCTCATCCAGGCTCCTCACACATGCACACCAAGGCCACGCCTTTTGCATAACCCCACCCACACACGCCAACAGGAAAACAGTGTAATAAGTCCTCACCCAAACAGGCCTGGACCCACCCACAACACTCACACCGACTCCTCCCACACTTAACAGGCCACGCCTACTCCATAAACCCCGCCCACACGCATAAAAAGATCTCAGAATCTGTAAATACTAACCAGATTCCCTGGCTCCGCCCACAGTGCCTGACCCCGCTCATTTACATCGACCTGACTCCTCCCACACTCAGGTCACCACAGCCACGCCCCATAAACCCCACCCACCCAGGAACTGTAAATAAAGTGGAATTTACACTGACCCCGCCCCCCCGCGCTGGCCCCGCCCCCGGCTGGCCCCGCTCCGGCCGCCATGTCTCCTGCGGGCCCCACGTTCCTGCCTCGGCCTCGGCCCAGTTCGGAGCCGCAGGAGACACGAAGCCGGATTAGAACCGGATCCGCGCGGCCCGGGGTGGGCGGAGCCTCGACTCACCGTCGCTAGGCCCCGCCCACCGCTTCCGTCCACGCCGCCGCACCCGCGGACATGCCGCCGCCGCCGCTGCCGAGGGCGTCTGTGACGCACTTCCGCTTCTGGGGAGGGCGGGGCTGCCCCTCCGGAAAGGAGGCGAGGCCCTTCCACCCGGAGACGCGGCGCCGCTTCCGGTTCCCGGGCTCCCGCGAGGGCACTTCCGGTCAGGCTCACCTCTGACCCTGCGGGACGGAAGCAACGCTGTTTCCGGTAACCGGGGGCGTCCGCGACCCGCGGCCGTCACCCCCCCCCCGTCCCCGTCGCAGGGTGTGACGTCACCGCGCCCTGCTGGAGGCCGTACCGGGATCCCCGCGGCTCCCGCCGACCCCGTCGCGCTCTCCATGACGTCACAACCGGCGATCGGGACCCGCTCCGGCCCACGGCGGCGTCTCCACAAAACCCTGGTGGCGCCGATCGATCCCGTGATTCCCTGCGGTTCCCGCCTACACGGTCGCGCAGACCGTGACGTCACAGCCAGCGACGAGGACCCGCTCCGGCGCAAGGCAGCGGCCGCGCGATTCCCCGAGGTCAGTGGCGACGGCGCGCGATCGCGTGATGCCCCTCGGCGCCCGCCGACCTCTTCGCGGGTTTCTGACGTCACAGGGAGCGCGACTGAGTCCCGCGAACCCGACCGCGTCCTGTCCGCGGCCGCACCAGGATCTTCATCGCCGCCACCGCCGCGGACCCTGGAGGCGTCGCACTGCCCGTGACGTCACAGCCGGCGACGCGGCGGCAATCGACCCGGTGATTCCCCGTGGAGGCTTCGGCCCTGTCAATACTAATCAGTTATCAATAATCGTGCTAATCAATAAATCGTGGCGCAAGCCTTTGTTCCAGCACTCGAAAGGCAGAGGCAGGGGCATGACGGTGATGGGATGATGATGACAGTCAGTAATCGTGATAATCGGTAATCAGTACTAATCAATGACGAATAATCGATGCTAAAAATGATCAATAACCATGATAACCAATGATCGATAATCAGCAGTTACTGCTAATTGATAATCAATACCGATCAATAATCGATAATCAATTATCGATAATTAATGATCAATACGGATCCATAATTGACGACAGCTGTCAATGCAAATCAATTGTCAACTTGGGAGGATCCTAATATAAATGTAAATATAAAATGTGCAACGAAATACGGAAATAAAATTATAATGAAGTAAAATGCAAAGTATAAAATATGAGATAAAATGAATGAAAATATAAAATTAAATACGAAAAAAAATCTAAATAAGATATGAATATAAAATATAACGAATAAAACTGTAGTAAAGTAAATAAAAATGGAATAAAATAACGTATAAATATAAAATTAAGTAAACAAAATAAATAAAAATATAAAATAAAATATAATATAACAAATAAATAAAATATAAAATACAAAACAAGCTATAGAAAGACAAATTATTATTATTTATTATCAATATTATGACGTACGGTGAAGCACAGTTTGTCAAACAGCGTCTGACAGGAAGTGACGCATGTAGTATAATATTTTACATCATTTTAAAACAATTTACTTTTATTTTTATATTTTATATTTAATGTGTTTTATATTTTATTTTGATTTTATATTTATATTCATAGCATGTTTCCTACTTGTTTAAATTTTATACTTTATATTTTATTATATGTTTTAAAGATTAAATTAATTTCTTTTATATTTTGTTTTAATTTATATTTATTTTCTATTTTATATTTTATATTTACATTATATTTTACATATATAATTTTTATATTTTATATTTAAATTTACATTTTACTTTATTTTTTTATTTTATATTTTATATTTAATATATTTTGTATTTTTTATTTAATATTTTATATTTATGTTTTGTATTTTACATTTTATATTTTAAATTTTAGTTTATTTCATATTTTATTTAATATTTATTTCTTATTATATGTATATAATATATCATATATATATAATTTATGATATTTTGTATTTTATATTTAATGTTATATTTTATATTATTTTATATTTTACTTTACTTTTAGTTTTTTATTTTCTATTTTCTATTTTGTTTTAAATTGTGTTTTTTATTTTCATTTACATATATATTATATTTATAGTTTGCATCTTATATTTTATTATATATTTAAATTTTATTTTACACGTTATATATTATGTTTTATATTTTATATTATTTTCTATTTTATTTTGCTTTCATTTTTTAATTTTATATTTTATATTTTATTTACTTTTTATTTTATTTTCATTATATTTATATTATATTTTATACTTATGGTTTATAAGTTACATTTCATATTTATTATATATTTTAATTTTAAATTATAATTTTTATATATTTACATTTAATTTAATATTTTCTACTATTTAATTTTTTCTTTACTTTTTTATTTTATATTTTATATTTTATATTTGATTTATTTTATATTTTATTTTATTTCATATTTTATATTTATGTTTTATATTTTACATATATTTGAAATTTTAAATTTTGTTTTATTTCATTTTATATTTTATATTATTTATTTCATATTAATATTCATATTATATTGTATGTTTTAGTTTGTATTTTATATTATTTTCCATTTTAATTTACTCTTTTTAATTTTGTATTTTAAATTTTATATTACCGAATTTTACGTGTCGTTTTATTTTATTTTTATTTTATATCTTATATTTATACTTACATTATAATTATTATCGATGTTTTATGTTTAATATTTTTTCTATTGTAGTTTAATTTAATTTTTAATTTTATATTTTAGAATTTATATTCTATGTATTTTATATTTTATTTTTATTTTTATATTTTATGTTTTATAGTTGATGCATCTGATTGATGAATTCGGAGATGCGGCTTCATCATCTCTATTGATTTTCCGATGATTTATTTCCCAGCCGACACAACACGGAGCCAAAACCATAAGGGACGAGGTAAGGCCCTGAGACCCTGGCGGACAGGGGTTGTCCAAGGCAGGTGGCAAAGAAAGCACTGGAAATTATTGATTAATAATAATTAGTTATTATTTCAGGGGGAGTCCTGCGAATTTATACACATATCTGAATTTTTGTTTATTATACACATATTTATATATATTACAGACACATATATATTACAGACATATTTATATATGTTACAGACATATTTATATATATTACAGACATATTTATATATATTACAGACATATTTATATATATTACAGACATTTATATATTACAGATATATTTATATATATTATACACATATTTACATATATTACAGATATAATTATCTATATTATAGACATATTTATATGTATTGCAGACATATTAATATATATTTCAGACATATTTATATATATTAGACATTTATATATGTTATAGCCATTTACATATATTACAGCCATATATATTACAGATATATTTACATATATTACAGACATATTTATATATATTACAGACATACTTATATATATTACAGACATATTTATATATATATTGCAGACATATTTATATATATTACAGACATATATATATTGCTGCAGACATATACATTAGACATACTTATACATTATAGACATATATATATTTGACATATTTATATATATTACATATTTATATATATTGCTGTAGACATATGTTAGACATACTTATGCATTATAGACATATATATTAGACATATTTATATATATTACAGACATATTTATATATATTATAGACCTATAATGTGTACGATAAACAGATATTCAAATATGTGTATAAGAAACAAATATTCAGATCCATGTGCCGTAATATAAATATGTCGATGAGATACGAATGTTCAGAGATGTGCATAATATATACTAATATGTAAATATATGTAATGTGCATAATATATATATAAGTATGTAAATATATAATGTATATAATATATATAAATATATAAATACATATAAATACTTTTCTAACCATAGGTTGGCATTACTGGAAATAAAAGGTACGTGAAGAAATAATTCTATCTTTTAATGATGAAGAACTATTTAATTCACTTTAATTTAATTTTTTTAAATTAAAATTAATTTAATTAATTTAGTTTAATGATCAAGAAGGAAAGAAACTAATTTAATTTTTAATTTTTAAATTTCAATAGGGAATGCTGGGTAATGTTGGGAGAAGGGAGACGAGGTGTGCAGGAAGAGATGATCTTAGCATCCACAGGCAGACTTAGTCAGGACAGAGGTAAAGCTGCCTCTGGTGTTTAGTACAGTGCTAGGGGAAAACTGTGATCATTGCATCTGGGATAACAGACAGTGTGGTAGATCTATAGAAAGCTTACCTGTGTCCTGGCAGGTAAAGCATGTGGTTGAACAGGGACTGTCTGCCCAAGTGGGGCTGAGACACAGGGATGAGGCAGGAAAGGAAGGGCAGGTGGGCATTGTCTATCTTACCTATAAGATGATGCACAGGGGGAGAGGCAACTTCCACTGGTATTCTGTCTCAGAGTAAGTGCAACTGATATTAGGATCTGCAGTAACAGATAGTGAGGCAGGTCTTTGGACAAAGTACCCTTTCTATTGCCATGCATGGCTTGTGGTTGAACAGGAGCATTTTTCAATAATAAGGACCTCAGGCCAAAGATGAGTTTGTAAACCCCAATCAATTCTGTTTCTGAGAGTGCACAAAGTCCACTTGAGCAAACATCCTATGACAATCCCCCCTTGTCAACAGCCAGTCAAGGTACAACTGCAGGGTTAAGCTACATATAAGATAATTAATACACCTTACAGAGGAAAAGTTAGTCTACCCATCATGTTTGCCAGATGATTTTGCCCCTTGATTGGTTCCTGCAGATTATCCCAGACATGCAGCTTTTAAAATATTAAGTTGCTGCCCTGTATGTTAATGCCCCAATCTTGCTGTAACTACAATAAATACTCAGCCCCTCTAGACTCTCAGTTTTGATCTCATGTGAGGCTGACTGGTGAGAATCCTTATTACAGAGCTCATAATAAAGACCTCCATGTGTTTGCATTACAATAGGCTACTTGTTCGTCTTTGGGGTCTCTGTGACTTGGACATAACATCTTAGTGCATTGACCCAAGACCCTCAGGACTCCCAACTAAAGGATTGAAAGGCCGGTTGTTAATATCCACCATTGTTTTTGGGTCAGTGGCTTGTCTGCCAGATTTGAGATAGTGTGCCTTGGTTTTCAGGTTTTTCTTGAGTATTGTGGAGGGAGATGACTAAATTGAACATGGAACCCTGCTACAGTGGATACGCTGGAGAGTCGCAGCCCCAAAGTGCTTCGAAGATGTTCCAGAGCCTGGTATAGTGGACGGTGTTTCTCTGGTCTTAATTTCTGGGAAGGTTAGAGCAGACTTAAAACCCTGACAGGGCTCACACTTGCCATCCTGTCTTCATTTTTCTCCTTTGTCCAAGTGGAAGAATCTGCTGGGTGGACTTTACCGCCCCCTTGAGGCTGTCTATTTTGGCTGTGGAAGTTTGTCATTCTCTCACTGAGGAAATGAGACAGACTCCATCCTAATCGATTTATTTACCAGCCCCACACCTTGGGTTAAATCCTTCTTAACAACAGGACCTAGACCCATTGACTAGTCCATGACAGAGAGCTCTTCCAGACAGCATCAATGGCAAAATCAGGCTCTGCCTACCTTATTTTACAGGGTGGAAAGACAAAGACCTCATTTCCCACCTCTTGAACTACCCTCTATGCAGTTCATATGTGACTCTGTAGTTTTGAACTTGGAGCTGTCATAAGATGGGAGGTTGTTCTTCATTGATTGTCACAAATTTATCATATCTTCCTTGGGTCAGAGATCCTGTCCTTTGTTGGTGGTCATTTGTGTTGTGTGAGACAATCTGCTTTTCTGTCCACCTTCCAGCTGTTTTAGCCTCCTCTTTGGTAGCACTGGCCTGGGAACCCAGGGTTAAAGAAACTCACCCCAGGTCAGCACAGCCTCTGAGCTCCCCATTCCAGTGTATCCTTCCCTGCTGTGAGCCCGGTGCCCTCCCTATTTTGTCCTTGCTCAGCCACAACTCCAAGTTCCTCATGGGGTGACAGGAGCTCCTGTAATTGATATGGTTAAATCATTGGTTTGTGCTGTAACAACTTCCTCATTTATTATTTTGTCTGTGTCATAGTTGTTTTCAGTTCTCAGCATTTCAGAGCTACAGTCATCTGAAGGAGCCTCAGTAGAGGGCATGTCCTCATCAGAATAGCTGGTTGCTATGTCTGTGAGAGATAGTGTTGATGATTGATTAGGAAGGCTCTTCCACTGAGGGTGGCAATATCCCTAAGCAAGTGGTACTGGGCTGGATGAGAGAGCAGGCTAAGCTTGAGACAGTGACCAAGCAAGAGAGCAAGGCAGGAGACTGTGTTTGTTCATGCTTTTTTTATGGTACATTTTATTTACATTTCAGATGCCATCCCCTTTCCCCATCCCCCACCCCCATGAAAACCCCTATCCCATGCCCTTTTTTTCTTTTTGCTTTTATACACTTTTTGTAGCCGCCTGCTGCCACAAGTCAAGTGGGTTCACCTGAAAGGGGGGCTGGGAATGAAAGGGGGCGGAGGGTGAGAAGAGATGAAGCCAAGACAAAGTTCTCTGATCAAGGCTTGAAATTTAATAATTTGCTTTCACATATAAAGGGGAAGCCCCACCCTCCAGAGTCTCTTCTCGGTTCAGCCCAGGGGCTAGGCAAGGAGATAGCAGTCCGGAAGGTGTCAAGGCTAGCTCAGCAGGCAGTCCATTCTTCATAGCTCAGGTAGCAGGCTCCAAGGCACCAAGGCTGGTAATGCAATGCCTCTCCTAAGTCTTACAATTGCTTGATCTATTGTGGTAAAAGACTTGCAGGCCTTCTCAGGCCTGGGGGAAGGGCACAACTTTTTTTAAAAAAATATTAATTAACGGCATTATAAGTTTGTTAATGCTGAATCAGAAGTGTAACCTAATACCCAACCTAGATGTATAAACTATCTTTGACTGGTGGAGACATGTGAACATTTGCCTCCATGTCCCCCGCTTTTCTCTCTCTCATCACGTAGCTTCTCCTTTCCTACTTCTCCTCGTCTCCTTACTCCTTCTCTTCCTCTCAGTACTCCTTCCCACCTAAGTTCCTTTTACATATCACCCTTCCTGTTTTTTTTTTTTTTTTTTTTTTTTTTTTTTTGTTTTTTCGAGACAGGGTTTCTCTGTGGCCCTTCCTGTTAAAATAAAACTTTTCTCTCAAAATACAATTAGAGCATAATTAAGCCAATTTGTACCAGTGAGGTACAAGATAGTCCTAACAACCAGTCCATCATTTTGTTGACTAATCTGAACCTCTGTCATCTATCCTAACTAAAACACTTAGTTCTGAACCTGGATTTTTCCTTGGCTTTAGAATGAATGTCAGCTGAAAACCATCCACTCAAAACTTTTCTCTCAAGGTAAATAGCCAGGATTGGCTACGAGACCATAGGTCTTCAAACCCATCAGAGATCCAGAATGGCTGAGTTAATTGTCCATGCTTTTTGCTTTCAGTTTCTAATCTAAGCTCCCAAAATGATGGACTGTGATCTGACAGAACCATGTACAACAGACATTTATTACCTGAGATGCTTTTGTTTAGAGGATTCAATCACAGCAGCAGAGTAGCAAGTTAGAACAACAACAACAACGTTATTTTGCTGCTGTACGGAATCTATGTTGTAGATTGTATTCTGGTGGACAGGACAAATTTTGGGTAGAAAGATTTTTGGACTGGTTGGGTCTTTAACTGTCCATTAAGGGTCCTGCCTGATGCAGGATGTGGCCTCTTCAGCGTCCATATCTAACTGCTATACATCTCAGCTAAGATCAACCTTAGACTCCTTGGTACTTATTTATGGTCTCTGACACATACTAAATATACCCCCTTCGACCTCCTGCCAGCTGCAGATTTTGATTCATTTCCCCCTCTGGCCCTCTCTTGTCTCTCACCACACCTGTTGCTAGTTCTCCCCGATTTCCCCTTTCTTATCTGTTCTCGCATGCAGTTCTCTCTCTTTCATCTGCCTCCTATGATAGCTTTACTCCCCCTTCTGAGTGAGATTAAACTGTACTCATTTTGGCCTTCCTTGTTGTTTAGTTTCTTTGTGTCTATGAAATGTAGTGTGGGTTTCCTGTATCTTATGATTATTATTCACTTATAAGTGAGTACATACATGCATGTGCTTTTAGATCTGGGTTACCTCAATCGAGATGATAGTTTCGAGCTGTATCCATTTGCCTGCAAAATTCATGATGCCCTTGTATTTAATAGCTAAATAGTTTTTCCTTTTGTAAATACATTTTCTATATCCATATTTTGGTTGAATAGCATCTGGATTATTTCCACTTTCAAGTTGTTATAAATAAAATGGCTCTGAATTAGTGGAGTCCCTACTTTAAGTCACCTGCCTTTACAGAGTTCCTCCTGTATCTCCTGTTGGTCCTTTGAGAGGGTGTGATCCCCTGGGAATCCATGTTGGTGCATCATGTCTTTATTGGGTTAAGTGCATCCTATTCACTGAGGCCAGATGTGGCAGCCCAGTTATGGGAACAGATTCCAATGATAGAGAGCAGCTTTAGGGACTGATCCTGCTACAGGTGTTGTAGGACCATCATGAAGACTGAGCTGCACATCTGCTACGTACAGGCCATCAGTCGTTTGTCCACCTGTGAGTGCTATTTTTTTGTCTCAGTTTCTTAATGGCCCTAAGGGTCAAGGTTAATTGAGTCTGCTGGTCTTCCTGTGGAATTTCTATCCTGTTCAGGGCACTCAATCCTTCCCCCAACTCTTCCATCAGAGTTACCAAGGTGCATGCAATGTTTTACTGTAAATCTCTGCTTCTGTTTCAGTCAGCTGCTGGGTGGAGCCTCTCAATGGACAACTATGCAGGGCTCCTGTGTGGGAGCATCACAGAGTATTCTTAATAATGTCATAGATTCAAGCTTGTCCATGTTGGTCTCCAATTGAACGAGTTTTCATTGTCCACACCTTCAGTCTCTGCTCCAGCTTTATCTCTGCATTTCTTTTACACTGGATAAATTTTGTTCTGGGTGTGTCCAGTGTTGTGGTTGAATCTGATCATTCAGCTTTTTTTCTCATGCTCCCATACATTCCCCATTTGGACTCAGTCCCCAATCACATAAGATACTGTGCACACATTTGATGTTCAATGCTATGCTATTTTGCAAACCTGGTGGTTTTATATTTTTAACTTTATTCATTCTGTTTTTGATTTTCTAGAACAAAATTCTCTGTTAAGCAATTCCTGTTCTGATTGTAGATATAAAAACCACATAAGCCACCTGACATGTTTTTGTTCAATAAGCACATGTTTTTTTTGCTGCTCTTCATCCACCTCTTTTATTTTGAAATTCAGCCAAATGGATAAATTATATTCTATTTCTCCAGATGGCTCCTGCTCATGTCATCAATATTATCTGATGCTTCAGATTCATTGAATTGCAGGTGTATGATGTTCTGCCTCTTATGTTTGTTGTGAAATTTTTGAATAAATAAGTATATTATGGCTGGGTACATGAATATGAATGTGTGCCTCATCTTTACTGTTGTCAGAAGATGGCCTCAGAACTCATGATCTTGAAGATATGGACAGGTGTTGGTCCACATGTGTATGCTAGAAATTGACCATTATTATGTGTAAGACCAGCAAGAGCTTCCATCTCCTGAGCTATAACTCCTGAACTGCATTCTTTATTTTTGATCAACATGTACATTACTGCTGGGTGGTGGTACTGCACGCCTTTAATGCTAGCACTTGAGTGGTAGAGACAGGATTTCTGAGTTCCAGGCCAGCCTGGTCTACAGAGTGAGTTCCAAGACAGCCAGGGCTATACAGAGAAACCCTGTCTCGAAAACACACACACAAAAAAACAAAAAACAAACAAAATAAAACATATATATTACTAATATTTTCATCTGTCAATTTTTAACTGTTTATACATGCATTCCCTTTAAATAAAATTTAATTAATGTTGCTGTTTAAACTGGTTCACTTTATGTTTATGAAGGTGAATATAGAAATGCAGTGAATGCATAATTTTTTGCAGTAACTTCAGTAAAGAACTGTGAGTTCATTCTATCATTTTTGTTTCCTGCTTTATTTTTGTAGCAGAGTGAGGTTCTTAACATGTAACTTTTGCTGTCCTGAAACTCATTGCATAGACCGAGCTGGCATCCAGCTCAATGACATATACCTGCCTGTACCTCTGTGATTAAAGACATGAGCAAATACACACAGCTTGCCCATCACGTTTGTAGTTAGTAATTTTTCATCCAGCTTTTCAGATGTGTGCTCAGTACAGTTGATCTGTTTCCCTCTGCATATCTCTCTCAATTGCCATTTGTGTTGCAAGGCTATATCGTATTCTAAGGGTTCAGGAGTAACACAGGTGAACCCTGTGTCAAGGGTTCAAGTGCCAATATTTCAAGTTTCTTCTAAACTGACATAGTGATTATATTATAAATTGTGTGTCAGAAAATAAGTGGAGGAATCACCTGAATTATTTGATTATATTGTCTAGGAAGCATAACTTTACTTTGTATTGATGTCAGTATCA
Organism: Arvicanthis niloticus; assembly: GCF_011762505.2. Classification (NCBI taxonomy): domain Eukaryota; kingdom Metazoa; phylum Chordata; class Mammalia; order Rodentia; family Muridae; genus Arvicanthis; species Arvicanthis niloticus. Next base: position 2,592,947 of record NW_023044979.1, on the reverse strand, counting down.
TGCTTTGTGTTGTATACATGTATGTGATATTTTAGGAACCAGTGAGTTTCGATGATGTGCATGTGAACTTCACTGCAGAAGAGTGGAATTTGCTGGATCCTTCCCAGAAAAATCTCTACAAAGATGTGATGCTGGAGACCTACTGGAACCTCATTGCTACTGGTAAGACTGAAGTTTTTTTGCTTCTCAAAATAAGGGAAAAATGTTTCTGGGTTACTCATGATCATCTCTTATTTCAATAGAGAACAAGTAATATTGAGTTGAATAAATCAGGTTCATTGCTGTGAAAATTCAGAGTAACTTGAATTTTGCCTAATTCCAATACCATATCATTGATTTTCTTGTACCTTGGTTTTAGGCTATAATTTGGAAGTCCATCATACTAAAGAACAACATCAAACTTCTAGACGTCATGAAAGGTATTTTTTGGGGGGAGGGGGTTTCAAGACAGGGTTTCTCTATGTAGCCCTGGGTGTCCTGGGACACACTCCATAGACCAGCTGGCCTCGAACTCAGAAATCTGCCTGCCTCTGCCTCCCAAGTGCTGGGATTAAAGGTGTGCACCACCACCGCCCAGCCATGAAAGGTAATTTTAATGTTTAGTCGAATACAAATATGCCTGTGAGGAAATTTTAATATGATCTGGATGCTCTAAAGGACAGCAAGTTTGTAAAATATGAGTCATTTTATTGTAGCTATGATTATAATATTCTCCCAAAACTATGTACCTCCATGTCAGTTATCTGATTGGTGTTTGCAAGGCATTTCTGTAAGCAAGAAGAGAAGGAAACAATGCCTTAAGAGATTCCTTTAATTGATTTGTATCTCCATTAGAGCTATGTTGTGGAACTACCAATTTGTATAGTCTCATAATATTTAGATGTTGCACATTGAATAGTGATAAACATGTATCCATAACATTCTAATAATCAAATAGTCCATGATAAAGTTGGTAACACTCGTATTCTTATAGTGAAATTTTTAATTTTATTGTTTTGTCAGTTTATGAGAATCGAGAATGTTATTTTGGAGAAACATTAATCATGTCTACAATGAACAAAAAGTCAATGCATGTGAATTCAATGTGGAAACATTCCATTTGTTCTGCTTTTTTAATGGCGGTATCAGTTGTCAGAATGGATGAAACCATGTGAGCATAAGGGATACTAAAAAAAAAAAAAACAACCTCTGTCTATTTCACAACAATGAGAAGATATGTAGTATTCTGCCTTTGGTACACTTTCTGAATATGATAGGTGTTTACAATTAATTGGTTTTCTGACTTTACCCAAATTCACACTGCAGAAAATCTTTATGGGTACCAGAAGTTTGCACTTTTTCTGTTCATCCTGTTTCACAGTGCTGTTGTGGTGTGATGCACACTACAGAAAAAAAACTAAGAATGCAATCAGAGTTTTAATGCTCTTAGTTGTTCCATTTTATTCTGACCTATGAATGCATCATGTAGAAATCTCATATAGAAAATGGATGTTATAAATGTGAGCCATGTAGTAAATGCTCTTACAATCACAGGTATTTTCAAGTACAACCGTGAACATCAAAGTGATAAAAGCATAAGATCTGAATGTTCTTTATTATGAGACCAACTGTAAAATTTATTCATAATGATAAAATGATTGATCAGGCTAATAAATGTGGTAAAGCTTTTACATGTGCCCATTACTGTTGCAGGCATGAAAGAAGTCATACTGGAGAGAAACCTTATGAATGTAACCAATGTGGTAAAGCCTTTTCATATCACAGTCATCTCCAAAGACATAAAAGAACACATACTGGAGAGAAACCTTATGAATGTGATCAATGTGGTAAAGCCTTTTCACGTCACAGTAGTCTCCAATATCATAAAAGAACACATACTGGAGAGAAACCTTACAAATGTGATCAATGTGGTAAAGCCTTTTCACAACACAGGAGTCTCCAATATCATAAAAGAACACATACGGGAGAGAAACCTTATGAATGTAATCAATGTGGTAAAGGCTTTTCACATCACAGTAGTCTCCAAAGTCATAAAAGTACACATCTTGGAGATAAGCCTCATGAATGTAATCAATGTGGTAAAGCCTTTTCACATCACATTAGTCTCCAATATCATAAAAGAACACATACTGGAGAGAAACCTTATGAATGTGATCAATGTGGAAAAGCCTTTTCACAAAACAATAGTCTCCAATATCATAAAAGAACACATACTGGAGAGAAACCTTATGAGTGTAATCAATGTGGTAAAGCCTTTGCAGATCACAGTGGTCTCCAAAGACATAAAAGAACACATACTGGAGAGAAACCTTATGAATGTAATCAATGTGGTAAAGCCTTCTCACGTCACAGTAATCTCCAAAGTCATAAAAGTACACATCTTGGAGACAAGCCTCATGAATGTAATCAATGTGGTAAAGCCTTTTCACGTCACAGTAGTCTCCAATATCATAAAAGAACACATACTGGAGAGAAACCTTATGATTGTAATCAATGTGGTAAAGCCTTTTCTCATCACAGTAGTCTCCAATATCATAAAAGAACACATACTGGAGAGAAACCTTATGAATGTAATCAATGTGGTAAAACCTTTTCAGAACACAGTAATCTCCAAAGACATAAAAGAACACATACTGGATAGAAAGCTTATGAATGTAATCGATGTGGCAAAGCCTTTACAAGTTCCAGTTATCTCCCATATAATAAAAAACCCATACTAGAGAGAAACCTTATGAATGTAATCAATATGGTAAAGGCTTTACACAACTGGGTCATCTGTAATATCATAAAAAACATACTAGAGAGAAACCTTAGATATGTAATCAATGTAGAAAAAATCATTTTTTAATTGAAAATTCTCCAAAGACATAAATGTTCACATACCGGAGAAAAACTTTGTGAATGTAATTAATATGGTAAAAGCCTTTTCAGAAAATTTTTGTCTCCAAAACCATAAAACAACCCATATTGGAAAGAAACCTATGAATGTAATCATTGTGGTGAAAGTGTTAAAAATTTTCAAAAACTTCTAGCATGCTGAGAGGAACCAAGATTACAGGTCAGCCCATTCGTGAACTCTGTGTTTCAGAAATTTGGCTGACCACAAGATGGTTGAGTATGAATAGGCTGTTGAGAATAGACTATACAGAATATTCTCCCTGACTGTTACTTAGACCCTGTCACAAACTGAATAATGGGCTGGGACTTTCCACAGGTGCTTCCCAATAACCCCCTTGACTCCCCCTGGATTATGGTTTTTTCCTTGTGGCTTTGCCTTTAAATTCCCTGTGCCTCCAAAGCTCAGGGTCAAACCCCACAGACCCTGCATGGGTTCCGGGTCTTGACCTCAGCATGCTGGTCAAAATATACCTCTTGCTGATTACATCGACTTCTGTGTCTTATGAGTTATTGGGTGACGATGAATTCCTGAGGCTTGGGTGGGGGGAGTTCCTCCCTTTTGTGAGGACTTTATAGTGGTAAAAGTCTTTCCATAAAATTTTTTTCCAAAACATAAAATAACAGGTATTGGACAGAAGTATGAATGTAATCTTTGAACTAAAGCCTTTGCATGTCCCACTAATCTCAAAAACATAAAAGATCCCACATTGGAAGAAACCTCATGAATGTGATCAATGTGGTAAAGACTTTTCACAACTTTAGCATCTCCATTACTATAAAAGAACAGGTACAGGAGAGAAACCTCATGAATGTAATCAGTGTTGTAAAGCATTTGCAAGTCACAGTCATCTGCAGTGACAGGAGAGATCACGTACCAGAGAGAAACCTGCTTGAATATTAACAATGTGGTAAAGCCTTTGCATGTCATAGTTCTTTACACACACACACAAAGAAATCACACTGGAGAGAAGCCTCATTAATGTAATCACTGTGAAAACAACTGAGAATTCACTTTTATCTGCGACTATATAATAGAACACATTCAAGAGAGTGACTCAGTGTAATCACGGTGCGAAGCCCGTACATGTCACAGGCATCAGCAGATACATAAAAGAACACATACTGTAGAGAAACTGCATGAATGCCATGAATGAGGTAAAGTCTTTGCATGACAGTGTACTCTCCAAATTCTTCAAGTAACACACTTTTCAGAGAAACCTTATGAATGTGACAAATGTGGAAAAGTCTGTGCCTATCACTGTAGTCTCCAAAGACATAAAAGACCACAAATTGGACAGACATCTTGTGAATGTAGTCAAGTTGGAAAATCCTTTACATGCTACAGTATTCTCTGCATAGAAACATCAACACATACTAGAGAGAAACCTTCTGAAAGTAATCAATGTGGTAAAGCGTGTACAAGTCCTATTCATATTTAAATGCATGAAAGAATTCATAGTAGAAATAAACTGTGGTGATTTAAATATGCTGGTTTCTAAGAAGTGACAATATTAGTATGTTTGGCCTTGTGGGAGTAGATATTACTGTTTTGAAGGAAGTGAAGTCCTAGGGTGGTCGTCTTTGGAGCTCCGGCCAGTAAAAAACAGACTCTCCTAATACTCAGCTGGAATACAGTCTCTTCCTGACTGCCTTCTCATGAAGATGCAGAACTCTCAGCTCCTTCTCCAGCATCATGGCTGCCTGCATGCTGACATTCTTCCTGCTATGTTGGTCATGAACTAAACACTTGAACATGTAAGACAGACCAAATTAACTATTTGCCTTTAAAACAGTTGCCTTGATCACAGTGTCTCTTCTTAGCAATGGAAATTCTATCCAAGACAGAAGTTGGTATCCCAGACTTAAGTATTCTTATTGGTAGGCCTGACCATGCTTTTGTGTAAAGCAATGTGGGTTTTTAGACTTTGGATTTTTACATGCATTAAGTGGAACTTCATGGGCCATGCTAATAGAACACATATGTACTAAGGGTTGTTTGAACTTTGTATATAGTTTTTTAATGCTTTGCTGAAGAATGTTGTTGTTTTTTGCTCTCATCTGAAAATAAAGAGGTCTGTTTTGTTAATTGCATTGACAAAGGAAGTCTCAGGAAAGCCAGTCATAGCCTTTGGCCTGTGTTTACTCTCATGGTAATTGTTTTGATCATGCTTAGTAAACTTAGAAAGGAAAAATATGAAATGTTAGCTTCAAAGAGAAAATCTCACCAGGAAGTTGAATGAAGGTATATCCTGTGATCAAAGACACACAATGGTATTAAAGAAATGGTGATATTATGGCAAGATTCCGTCCACCTACACATATGGATGTGAAATTGTGTGGATGAGAACTGTATAATGTTAGGCATTATTATTAACTGGTTTATTGTTTTTATGTGGACATAAGGGAATACAAGTATGTGTGAAATTGACAATTGATGGATTGTAATTACTATACTGGGTTTTCAATTTAAAGTCTAAAAGGATATAGGATATACTTAGGTCCATGCATGGTGGTACACACCTTAAATTCCAGGAGATGAACATCAAGCAGATTTCTGATTCAAGTCACCCTAGTACAGAACAAGTTTTAGGTAATGAAAAGCTTAGGTATGGGCAAAGTGTTACACATATATTACTCAACATTCAGAAGACAGAGCCATGCAGATTTGAGTTCAAGGTTTATCTACAGAGCAAGTTCAAGGACAGCCGAGCTTAGGCAGTGAAGTTGTTGAAAAATAGAAAGCTGGTGATGAAGCAATAGAAGGGGCCATGTTACAGCCCCAGCAAGCAGAGAAACTCAGCTGGTTTGTCCATGTGGCTCTGCTTTTAGAGGAAATAACAGAAGGGACGACTGAGACAAATGAAGCTGGTTGCTGTAGTTAAAAAAATTAGTGGGCATGAAGAAGAAACCAGCATCACTGAGGTGAAATCTTCTGGTAAGTGTTTTCTGAGAGGAGAAAGAAGTTGTATTCCAGAGGTGGCCAAGGTTGTACATTGTGCTGCAGCTTGACTCAGTCCTGTGTAAGACTCACCCAGGTGGCACTGGTTTAAGGCATGAATGTTTCATGCAGTGCAGCTAAGGCTTGGCACCATGAAGGGAGCATGAGAGGAATGCAGTCAAGACTGTTTGTCACAGAAGAACCCAGCATGTTGAAGATGTCAGTCCGTGGGATGAGCAGAAAGAACAGCAGCAGCAGTTGAGTGGAGTCAAGCAGAACCTAGTGTCCTATAGAGGGAAGAGCTGGAGAGAGACCCAGCTTCTTTTGAGGAGCGCAGATCATCTGTAGATCCCAGATACTGGAACAAGAAGCTGTAATTTTGAAATTACTTTGCATATCCAAGAAATTTAGATTCCTGAGTTGTGGGATACCTTCTCAGGAAAACTACTTTCAGGAAATATAATCAGTCAAGGAGAAAGAATTATGCTTCAGTGAGCAAAGCTGGAAGCAGTTGGAGGTCTGAAGAACACCTTGACAGCCGGCATGGAGATGCAGAGTTTGGAGATTTCCTTGCTGGCTTTTGGTCTTCTTTTGTCCCAGTATTTCCTCACAATGGCATTTAGGAATGGTGAAGTATATCCTGTGAATTTGGATGGATAGGATGTGTTAGTTTTTTAATGTATAGGGGATTATAGTTACATGATAGGAATGATCTCAGAAGAGACTTTGAACTGTGGACTTTTAACATTTATGAGGTTTCTATAGATGATGGGATTTTTAATTTGAACCTTACATATTTTGTATTATGCTATTTTTAAATATGGTCTCCATACAATCATGGGTTTCCACAATCATAGGGGGGCCAGTCAGTGGAATGTGGTAGTATAAATTTTCTTGGCTCATGGAGTGGGAGGAAGTTATTATGAGATGTGGCCTTGGAGGAAGTGCATCACTGAAGGCTTTGAAGTTCCACCCAGTGCAGAATGTGCCCTCCTACTAGCTCCCTGGCAGACAGTCTCTTCCTGGCTACCTTTGGATCAAGATGCAGAACTCTCAGCTTCTTTGCCAGCATCATGTTTTCTTGCATGCCTGCCATGATTCCTGCTATGATGACAAAGGAATAAATCTCTGAAACTGTAAGCCAGTCCCAAGTAAACTGTTTCTTTTATAGAAGTTGCCTTGTTAATGATTTCTCTTCATAGCAATGGAAACGCTAAGACAGAAACCCTGTGAGTGTATTTAATACAGTCAAGCCTTTGCACAATTCTATAGTCTTCATTATCATGAAAGAATATATGCTAGAGTCTAAGCACGCCCCATGTGACTCAGAACACACCTCCTGAGTCTCAAATACACCTCCAGAGTCCTAAACATGCTTCCTGTTACTCAGGACACACCCCCTGTGACACAGGACACACCTCCTGAGTCTTAAACATGCCCCAGAGTCCTAAACATGCTTCTTGTGTCTCAGGACACACCCCTGAGACTTAAACATACCCTCTTTGACTCAAGTCACACCCATAGAGTCCTAATGGACTTGCTTAGTGTAATGAAGACTTTGTACACCACTGTAGTCTTCATCATTATGAAACTATTCATACTGGACAGTCGTTACATACTGTGCTAAAGCCATTACATCAAGGGTTCCACTGAAATCCAACAGAACTCAACCACAGGACAAGGCAAATGATAAGAATTTATTGTAATCAAGTCACTACTGATACATCAGGGTCACAAAATTACACTCAGAAGCTCAGCTGAAATACCCCCAGCCTCAGCCCCACCCTGAACCACAAAGGTATATAGCATCCAAAAATCAAAACCAGATAGTCCTGTGCCAATTTACAGTTACATTTTTCTCTCAATCACGTTTTTTTTCTGTTTTACTCTATGTCAAATGATACATAATGTAGGTTGTATGGACTACACAATCACAGTCATTTGTTCTTTTGTGGTTAGAAACATGCATTATATTTTGAGGAATAAAACATGAATAACAGAAATTATAGTTAGGAACAATTGTTATGTTTTAGGTAACAAAACATGAATCATGAAAGCTGGTCAGATATTGTTAACTACACATGTCAAGTACCAATATCATGGAATGGAAAGTGGCTATCACTTCTGGAAATGAAAAGGCACATTTTATGTCAATGTACTTGATATACAATAGTTTCTGTCCACACAATGAAATTTATGGTGGGACCCACCATAGGCTCCATGACAGATTCCATGAAGTATTCAGCTTACATTTAACCCAATGTTTGATTAATGCCATGGTTGTTTTTTCTCCTTAAATTGGACAGGGAGACAAGTGAACGACTTTTTAAATATGTTACTTTTGTTGAGATAGTGGTTTTAATAAGATTGCTTCCAATCACTAACACTGGAGTCACCATTACCAAAAAAAATCAGCTGGTGGTGACAGAGTAATAATTTTCTAATTTGCCAGCATGTATTTATTCATGTCAGGTGAATGAAGACAAACTAGATTGATAGGTATATACTTTGGGAACTTTAGCATAATCCAAGGAATATTGAATTTCCAACTTTGAAGATATGCCCAATGCACTTTCAGTGTTAAGTAAGGTCAGATGATTGAGACACAGGCCATTTGCTGTAGCTGTGTGTGTCATGTTACAGATGACAGAAGTTAACATTGCACATAGCAGCCAGGTCAAAGAGTACTGTATTAATGCCATTTTCTCTGCCAGGAAACCATCTGCTCCTTTTCAAACTCAATGTAGATGTATATTTTTCAATTATGTTTCTTTTTTTCTTTTTAAATTAAATTTTAAAATATTTTTTTACATTCCAAAGTTGTCCCCTTTTCCTGGTCCCTCTTCCCTGAGGTCTTCTCCCCATCTTCTTCCTGCTGCCTCTGAGAGGTTTCTCTCCCAGCCACCCAGCAACCAGGACCTCACTTCCACCAGCTTCCCTTTTTCCTGGGGCATCAAGTTTCTACTAGGTTAAGTGCATCCTCTCCCATTTTGAGCAGAGAAGGCAGTCCTCTGCTGCACACATGCCCGGGGCCATGAACCATCCCCTGTATGATTCTTGGTTTTTGACTTAGACTTTGGAAGCCCAGAAGTGTCCAGGTTAGTTGACTCTGTTGTTCTTTCTATGGGTTGCCATCCTCTTTACCTCCTTAAGTCTTTCTGACTCTTCCATATGGAACATTTCACCCTACAATAATACATATATATGGATAGATAGATAGATAGATAGATAGATAGATAGATAGATAGAATCAACAAGATAGATAAACATTTAGCCAAACTAATGATTATATATATATATATATATATATATATATATATATATATATATTCTTTTCCCCAGCATCTTCTCCAAAATGGATCATATAATCTGTCACAAATCAAGGCTCAACAGATACAAGAAGACTGAAATATTCTCATGCATCCTATCAAATCACTACAGACTAATCTAGACTTCAATAATAATAAAAACATTAGAAAGCCACATACTGAACAACTTTCTACACAATGATAACTTGCTCAGGGAAGAAATAAAGAAATAAAAGACTTTCTAGAATTCAATGAGAATGAAGACACAGCATACACAAACTTATGAGACACAATGAAAGCAGTAGTAAGACAAAAATTCATAGCACTAAGTGCCCTCATAAACATACCAGAGAGATCCTACACAAGCAACTTAACAGCACACCAGAAAGCTTTAGAACAAAAAGAAGCAAACACACCTAAGAGACATAAACAGCAGGAAATAATCAAATTCAGGGCAGAAATGAACCAATTAAAAACAACAAGAACAGTGCACAGAGGCTGGTTCTTTGACAAAATCAACAAGATAGAAAAATCCTTAGCCAAACTAACCAGAGGGCACAGAGACAGTATCCAAATTAACAAAATAAGAAATGAAAAGGGAGACATAACATGAGAAACTGAGAAAACTTTTGAAAATCATTAGTTCTTTCTACAAACTGGAGAATCAAGATAAAATATGAAGCTAGAGAAATTGATAATTATCTAGACAGATACCATAAACCAAACTTAAATCAAGATCAGGTAAATTATTCAAACTGTAGTATAACCCCTTAGGAAATCAATACAGGCATTATAAACCTCCTTTCCAATAGAAGGCAAGGGATAGGTAGTATTAGTGCAGAATTCTACCAGACCTCCAAAGAAGAGCTAAGACCAATACACCTTGGACTTTTTCACAAATTAGAAACAGAAGGAAGACTACCTAATTCATTCTATGTTTAGTTGTTTTAAAAGTTAATTATTGGTTTCAAATGCAACACTGCTATACTCTCTTGTTTTCATTCCCCTTCAATTTCAAGTCATTAAGAATTTCTTTCCATTTGTTTCAACTCCTGCTGATTTTTTATTTTTGTTCATAGGAATGTTGCCTGTAGTTGAGGCTTGCCTCTTTGTATGTGATTGAGAATTGTTTTGAGCACCCAATCCTTTCTCTGCTGCTCAGTGCTGGAAAGAGTGTCTTGCAACTATGCCTGACTGGTCCTTGACTGGATAGTGCAAAACAAAAATAATACACTGAGTTAGTTTCCTCCAACCTCTCTGGTTTCTTTGGGTCTTAAAATAAAGAGAGGCCTGTGCAAGAATCAAGTCCTATGACCAACTTTGAAGCAGGGTTAGTTACAGCAAAAAAAAAAAAAAAAAAATGGATGGAAAAAGAGGGTAAAAGCTTCCCTGAATTGACAGTGGTTGATATTACCAAGGAGTTGTGAGGTAATTAATTTTAGATGATCAATAAGTATCCTGATTGGTAATTACTTTTGTCTGCACCCTAGGCAATCAAGAATCTGGATTTAAAAACTGAACTTATGTTAAATCAATTTACACTAGTTGCATTATTTCAACCAAAATAGGAAATCTGGGAATCATGAACTGGCCCTGTTTAAAAAGACTATTATTTTCTTGGTTTAAAATGTTCAGCCTGAGAGAAAAAGTAAAAATAATATTTGATGTGCTCCAATACAGGATTGTAGACTCTGGATACATGACCATAAAGCCTGGTTCAACTTTATACAATAATTTTTGGGACTATAATTACATCATTTCTATAGTTTCTCCTGCCTTCCATCATTGTTTAATAAAGATGCCTAAAGGCTGTAGATGAGGAAAAGAAAGGTAGACGGTGCTTCAGGTTCCCGATTTAGTGTCTGGGGAAAAGATCATGAAGGAGAGAGAGAAGAGAGAAGGAAGAAGGCATCATGGGGCAGGTGGATTGTGAGTGTATGGCCAATATGTCTGGCCTGGGAGTATGAGCAGCCTAGGAAGAACATGACCCATGATATCTCACAGATATTAACAAGGAAATAGACAAAATAGGAATAGAGGGTTGATATCTGCCCAACTCTGTTGCTTTACTGCTTATTGTAAATACAAAATCTTTTGGGTCTTTTATTTGGTACATCTATGATTTAAGTGGGGTAAGAAACTCCCAAATAATATTTACCACAACAAAATGGCTGTTATTGTGGTTTGTGTCCAGTGATTGAAATAGAATGGAATGCAAGATGATAGAGGATACTCAGTACTCCTGGCTCTTGTTCTTTCTGGAAAAGGCCATACTGTGTTTTCAGACACCTTTTCTTCAAAGACGATGAAAGAAAAGGATTGTTCCAGCAACCATTATTAGATGTTGAAGCTGAAACACGAGGTGCTGCTCCCTAGGGTAGCCATGCCTAAAATCTCATAACCCAACAGACAAGGCTAGATGATCATAAGACCAAGACATAGCTCAGCTACGTAATGAATTTAAGGCTAGCCTAAGCTAAATTAAGCCCAGTCTCACTTCCAACTCAAATATGTTTATCCAAAGATGGAAAAATATGTTTTATGCCTCCATTCATATATACATATACTTTTGTAATTAATATTTTCATATTAATATATGAAAACAATATTAATACAATGCTGTGTATAACAGCATTGGAAAAACAAGTAGAATCAATAATAATATATTAAAATAACTCTCTGTGTGGGGAAATAAAGTTTACTTTAGCCTTTGGGTTTTCTATTTGCATCTGTAGTTCATCATTTTCTGTGACATTAACTTAGAAGGGATCTTGATCATCTGTGTCTTCCATAAAATATGATATTAGTGCTCTAAAGTGCACATTATGTAGAACTGACCTAGGGCACATGAGATGTCAACCAAATTGGACTTACTGCAAACCCGGGCATAAGGACATCAGAGGACAGAAAATAAATCCAACCAAAACTTAAGTACTCTTCTTTTTTTCTTTTTTGTTTTTTTGAGACAGGGTTTCTCTGTGTAAGCCTGGCTGTCCTGGAACTCACTCTGTAGACCAGGCTGGCCTCAAACTCAGAAATTTACCTCTCTCTGCCTCCCAAGTGCTGAGATTAAAGGTGTGCACCACCACTGCCAGGCAGTAGTCTTCTAATTTAGTGAAATGCTGAGGAATCTAGTGTCATAGGGTTTTCAGAGACATTAATTCTAAGGTGCAAGATAAGTCAGTGCACCTGGCCAATCCCACAGAAAAGAGAGATGCATTTACTGGGATGATTGGGATTTTGGAGACAGCACACTCCTCACTTCTGTGTGTTACACCAGTCAGTATATCAAGTAGCTCAGAAAGCTGCTAGCTTTCTGTTGGGGGCCCAAACCAGGAGAAAGCTCTGTAACAGGACCAGGCTGCTGTGCAGGCTGTGCTACCAGTTTCATGGTTAGATAGGAATGTTGTTTGGAGCCTTTGTCAGGTGTTTATTGTGAATCATAGATTTTGAATATTGGAGCAAGGCTCTACCATCAACTCTGTCCATCTATCTTCATTTGAAAAGAAATATCTTGATCTGCTATTCCATTTGAGTAGAAATTGAACATGTGCCAGGAAAATGTTAGTGATCCCCAAAAAGACACACATAGGAGCTGATTTGATGCAACTCACAGCAGGGTCTTTATTCTATCTGAGCTAGCTTGCCCCCATCCCCAATGCACCAGCATCAGCCAAGACTGTTTTGGTGATGGTGGAGCTGCAAGTGTCTGTCAGGGAATGCTTTCTTGTAAGCAGCAAGTTGGGAGTTGTGGGAGGAGCTTAGTTGGGAGGAGCAAGGAGAGAAAGAGAAGGAGTGAGGAGAAGGAAGAGGAGGAGCAAGGGAAGAGGGGAAAATGTAGAAGCAGAAGTCCATGTGTTTCTAGCAGTCAAAGGTAGTTGGTATATTTAGATTGGGTATTGGGTTACACCTCTGATTGTATAGGCATCTTGTTACTGAACATTACCAAACATAGAGAGCCTTTGGATGATCTAAGCATTAGAGTCTCACTTTTACTGAGCTCATGTGGATGGTGGGATGGACTGGGTTCAGCCAATCATTGTGGAGACAGCATGGGAGATTTGCAGAGCCATCTCCCACACTGGCATCTCATGGGTGGCAGGTTTGGTGTTTCTGACCACCTGAACAGACTGCTTGAGGTAAGCCTTGTGGGAGCACAGCAACAGCCACTCCTAGACACATGCCTAGGCTATTCAAGAACATGGCATGGGATTATGAAAAGCCTGCTTGAATGCCACCATTTTAAATGTCTCTTGCAATTGGGAGGATGTGTGAACGCATCTAATTGAAAAGCTGCTGTGGCCTTTAACATAATTGGCTGGTGCTGGGAATCACATCATAAACTTAACTTCACCTCCCCTCCGCATTAGTGGTGGTTAGGCATGGTCTTGTAACCCTAGATGCAGGTTTGTTGGGGGAATAAACTGGAGACCCTGGTATTGTTGAGGGTGTAACTTGAAATCTCTAGCCTCCTTTGGGATTAGCCTAGAGAGTGAAGCTAGGCTTGGGTTTTGCTGGGGAGGGGGCAACTTGGAAACTAATGCTATGTACCTGGCTTACCTAGAAGCCTAGTTTCTATTCCTGTACAATACCCCTGGTATTATACATGCACCTAGGACTTCCTGGTACAGGTCCTATCATCAAGTGACTAAGAAAGAAATAACTAGGCCCTGCTTTACTAAGGGCCTAGTTATGCAAACCCCATCAAGAAGTGAACAACTGCAGCATGAAAACATGTTTCTGGGACAATCCTGAAAGACACCAGTAAAGGGAAATCACCACACTTCAGAGCTTCATGCAGTAGTCATGCTCATGCATTTGTTTGGAAATGTGTGATTATTCATTGAATCATCAGTTATAAACAGTGGGACGGCTTAACTGTCAGAGACTTGGAGACAGAACAATTAGAATACTGTTGAGAGAGACATAAAAGGAAGAAGTATGTGGATAGATTTCTCAAAATGGTCAAAGAATGTAAAGATACTTATGTCCCATGTAAATGCTGATTAAAAGGTAAATTCAGCTGAGTATACACTCAGTAACCAAGTAGTTAGGGTGATCCATTCTGTGAGAAGTCAACTGTGTACATTTTAATGAATCTGTCCTTGTATAAGGGGTAGCTCAATCATTTTAGGCATAATTATGACCTGGTACAATACATAATGGTTTTCCTTTTGGCTGGAATAGTAACATTTAGGCTTTACTATGACATGTTTTTTTTTTCAATTGGAAATTAACCATGACAAAGAAGATATGGTTTTGTGTGAAGTTGACATGGGGTAGAGTTAAGATTGCTGTTTTGACTGTTAACTCTATTACATCTGAAATTAATTAAAACCCCCAAAGTGACTTTAATCTGAATCTTGAGAGTGGAAGACACAGCTTTAATCCAGATGTTTGAGCTGAAAAGCCCCAGCTCTAATCTGATCCATTACTTGTACTGCAAGCCTATATAATGACATGGAAGGAGAAGGTTGTGGGAGGAGCTGAGGTGGGAGGAGAAAGAAGAGGAAGAGGAGGAGTAAAGGGAGGAGGATAAGGAAGGGAAAAAACTAAGGTTGAGACAGAGACTGAGAGAGGGGGACATGGAGGCTGGTGTTCACTTGTCTGTAGCAGTCAAAGGTAGTTGGTATATCTATGTTGGGTACTGGGTTACACCTCTGATTGTAAGGGTATCTTGTTTTTGATCATTAATATATATATATATATATATATATATATATATATATATATATATATATGCCTTTGGATAATCTAAGCATTAGAGTCTCATTTGTACTGAGCCCAAGTTGTTTGTGGGATGATCTGGGCAATTCCCAGCCTTGAAGAGACAGAGTGGAAGATTGGCAGAGCCATCTCCCATGCTGGTGTCCCATGGGTGGCAGGGCTGGTGTTTCTGGCTGCTGGTTTCTGGCTGGCCATGCAATATGGTGGCTGAGCTGGACAGAGATGCTGCAGCTTAGCCAGTTGGCTTAAGCGGTGGCTGCTTTGAAATAATTGAAATAATTACTACAACAGAAGGCATTCACTCTTTAGCTGCTTCCTCTCAACTTGATAGCAAGCCCATTCCTTCACTGACATTAGGGACACCTTGTTTGGAATTCCAGGTAAGGTCTGGAGTCAGGTCCTGTTGGTGCAGGATCATTGCTCTCAGAGGGGAGGAGCAGGCAGCTGAACAACCAGAGCTGGAATGCTGGGTTCTCCTCCAGGGCTGGGTGGGGTGAGGTTCCTCTTTGAAGACAGAAACAAATGCTAATGGAGTGCAAACCCCTCCTGAGCTCTGGAAAAGGTCTGACCCTGGTCTGGAAGCACACTTTAACCTTGAGGAGTGGTAAGACTCACTGGCCAATCAAGGCTTCCAGGCAGACCTGCCAATCAGAAAAGGAGGTGGGTTCTTCTGGGTATCATTCTGCAAGTTCGATGTTCCTGTTCAGGCTTGAATGGTCATCTGTGCCCTGCTCTGAGCTCTCCTGTGGGTGCTGTGTGTAGACCTCTGGGAAGCTCTGAAATCGAGTCATGGTGAGCACAGGGTCACTGCCCACAATGGGTAGGGGCAGGCGGCTGAGCAGTGGGAGCTGGGGTGCTGGGTCCTCTCTGGGGCTGCATGGGAAGCATCAGCCAGATATGTCCACCTGTGAGGTCCCTGGTGATGCTCCTCACATGTTAGATCAGGAGGTGACCTCTGAGTAACTTCACTATCATGGCTGATTCTGAATCTGCCCAAAACATTTGGACCAGTTGCTTTCTTGTTGAAACACGGGTGGTTTCTCTGACTCTGCAGCACATGTGTCCAAATCCTTTTGTCTTTCATACAATACATTAGAAAGACAGGCATAAACCTCATAGATCTGCTTTCATACATTACTTGTTTTTGTTTTGTTTTTGTTAATTTTTTTCTGTTGCAGTTTTTTATGTTGCTTTACTTTTTACATTTAGTGTTTGATTATTATGTGGTAAAGGGACTTTTTTCTCCCAGTATATTGGGTGATTTGGATGCTTTTTGTACATTAACAGGCATCTTCTTTGGTTTAAGAAAATTTTCCTTTACTGTTTCATTGAAAATATTTTCTAGAGCTTAATCTATTCCAGTCATCTGTAGTTTTTCCCTTCTCATATGTTGCAGAATTCCTGGTTGTTTATTGCCAGGAAACTTTTTGGTTTCACATTGTTTTGTTCAATGTATCCATTTTGTCCTGTTCATCTTTAATGTCTGAGACTTGCTCTTCCTTTCCTCTTCCACAGAAGAGGACCTTGTCTTTGTAGTTGTCAGTGCACAAAAGTAATCTGTGACTACAAATAATTTGTATGATCTTACCCAACACACATTGAGTTACTCAAGGTTATTCATTATGTAGAACAAAAATTTGACAAGAATCAATTATTAGTTTAAGGCACAGATGTTAAAACTTGAAATGTCATTTTTGGTGAATTTTTTCCTTTAAGAAATTTGTAGTGTTTTTCTCCAATTCTTTTGATTAATTTTGTTTAAAATTTATTTTGCTGTATTTTAAAATGACCACACCAGCTTGCTCCTTTGGTCCATCTGCTTAGAGTATCTTTTTACATCCATTTACCTTGAATTAATGCTTATTCTTGATGTTGAGCTATATTTCTTCTATGCAATTGAAGTTAGATTTTTATTAGCATCAATTCTGTTAGCCTTTGTCTTTTTATTCATGAACTGTGGTCATTGATACTGAGAGAGTCAATGAACAGTGATTGTTAACTCCTTGTATTTTGTTGTTGTTGCTGCTGCTGCTGCTTGTGCTGGTGTTGGGGTATTTGTGTGCTTTTATTTTCTTTTGAAGATAATACAAGATTATTTACTACCTGTGTTTTCATGTGTTTTCATGTGTATTTCATGTGGAATCCAACTTCCTTGGGTTGGATTCTTTGTATATAACTTTGTGTAAGTTTGTATGTGTAGATAGATATTGTTTAAATTTGACTTTAACATGGACTATCTTATTTTTTGCATTAATAGCGATTACACTTTTTTCTACATATAATAATCTTGGTATCTGTAGTTTGTGCAGCATATATGTCCAAGCCCTGCTGACATTTACAGACTCCAGTGAGATGTCATCTGCAATTTTAACAGATCTTCATTTATATGTTTCTTGGCTTTTGACCTTTGCAGCTTTTAGTATTCTTTCCTTGTACTGGATATTTTGATAATTTTAAAAAGAATAAGACTTCATTTTAGGGCTATTCTGTTTGGTGTTTTGATGATTCTTTTACTGTGATAGGCACTTCCCTCCTTACATTAGGAAATTTTTCTTCTAAGATTTTGTCATCAATATTTTCTGAGAATTTGATCTAATATTCTTCCTCTAGTCCTAGTATCCTCATGTTTTATCCTTTCACAATGTCCTGCATATTCTAGATATTTCATGTCAGGAAGTTTTATATTTAACATTTTCTTTGTGTGATATTTCCATCCCTTCTATTATATCTTCAAGGAATGAGATTTGTCTTCCAACTCTGTATTCTGTTTGTGAATCTTTCCTCTGTAGTTCCTCTTTGCAGCCCTAAGGTTTTGTTTCCATCTTCCCTCATTTTTTGTTTTCATTATTGTTTCTATTTCCACTTTTAGGTATTAAACAATTTTGTTTCCTTCTACTCTTGATTTTTTTTTTGGCTTTATTTGTAAGATTGGTTGGTTTTCTCCACTTTTATGTTTATGTTTTCCTGGCTGTCTTTGAGGTATTTATTGATTTCCTCCAATTGTTTCTGTTTTCCTGTATTTCTTTGAGTGATTTAGTCATTTTCACTTTAAGGGCCTCTATTATCTTCATATAGATGGTTTCAAAGCCTTTTTCTAGTATGTCAGCTATGTTAAAATATTTTAGACCTTCTTTGCCAATATAAATGGGCTTACACTCATCAACCAGAGGGTAATAAATGTTAGTCCTTATTACAGAATCAAGTACAAACATCATGAAATGGAATATGGCTATCACTTCTGGAAGTGATAAAAGGTCCATTTTATGTCAATGTACTTGATATACAAAATTTATGTTGGGATCCACCATAGGCTCCATGATAGATTCCGTGAAGTATTCAGCTTACATTTAACCTAATATTTGATTAATGACATGGTTGTTTTTTTCTCCTTAAACTGGACAGGGAGGCAAGTGAACCACTTTTTAAATAAATTACTTTTGTTGAGATGATGGTTTTAATAACATTGCTTCCAATCAGTAACCCTGGAGTCACCATTACAAAAAAAAAAAAAAAAAAAAAAAAAAAAAAAAGACCTGATGGTGACAGGGTAATAATTTTCTAACTTGCCAGCATGTATTTATTCATGTCAGGTAAATGAAGACACACTAGATTGATAGGTATATAATTTGGGAACTTTAGCATAATCCAAGGAATAGTGAATTTCCAACTTTGCATATATGTCCAATGTACTTTCAGTGTTAAGTCAGGTCAGATGATTGAGACACAGGCCATTGGCTGTAGCTGTGTGTGTGTGTCATGTTACTGATCACAGAAGCTAACATTGCACATAGCGGCCAGATCAAAGAGTAGTGAATTAATGCCACTTTCTCTGCCAGGAAACCATCTGCTCTTTTTCAAATTCAATGTAGATGTATATGTTTTCAATTATGTTTCTTTTTTCCTTTCTTAAGTAATTTTTAAATTTTTTTTACATTCCAAAGTTGTCCCCCCTTCTGGTCCCTCTTCCCTGAGGTTTTCTCCCCATCTTCCTCCCTGCTGCCTATGAGAGGTTTTTCTCCCACTCACCCACCCACCAGCACCTCACCTCCACCAGCTTCCATTTTCCCTGGGGCATCAAGTTTCTACAGGGTTAAATGCATCCTCTCCTATTTTAATCTGACAAGTCAGTCCTCTGCTGCACACATGCCCAGGGCCATGAACCATCCCCTGTATGCCCCTTGGTTTTTGGTGTAGATTCTGGAAGCCCTGAAGTGTCCAGGTTAGTCATGGTGCGCCCTCTTGTGGCCTTAAGCTGGAAACAATCTAGATGTCCCTGAACAGAAGAATGTATAAAGACCATAAGTGACATTTACACAAACAGCTGATAAAAACAATGACATCATGAAAGTTTCAGGCAAATAGATGGAACTTGAAAAACAATCATCCCGAACAAGATACTCCAACTCAGAATGATAAACATGGTATGTACTCACTCATAAGTGGTCATTAATTTAAAAGAGGAGTATAATAATCTTGTAATTTTATAATCTCCTGGGTTTATTTCTCAATAATTTTCCACAGGACAAATAAGGATTGTGTGTTATAGAGTATTATATGTCAGGAAATAGTAAGATTGATAGAATGATACGGTATGGTACTGATTGCATCCTAAGGTGTTTATACATGGAGTAAATCACACAAACACATATAACTTTACTATGCCTGGAGCCTCGTGGCCTGGAGAGGGTAGTAGTGGAGGCCCATAGTAGGACTCTGGTGATGACTTTAAAGTCTGAGGGTCTCAGGACATTCTAGCTGTCTGACTGTACTGAACTGCTGATAACTTCTCAAAACTCATAAACACTTTCTGGCTCTTTCAGAGGGTAAAAAGCTCCTGGCTTAGGCGGTTGAAACCTGTATCCTAACAGCTGAGGATAAGCAATGAGGCTTTTGTTCTATCTCAGCAGGAACTGCTTGACTCTAAGTGGCCCCCTCTCCTGCCCACCCTGGATCTCCCCACACTGGGCTGCAGACTTGCAGCTGGTCCCACCCACCACACTAACCTTGCTACTGCTCACTGCCACCACTGTACACCTCCCTTTTCTTGGTCCCAAGGTTCCTCCACAGGAGCGAATGGTAGCATCTCCTCTTCGGGAGGACTCGAAAAGATTCCGCTGGTCCCCAGCAGCAGCAGCATCCCATCTGATGAGCTGGCTCATGTGTTGTCTTCTTTGTAGGACCAGGACTCTCTTTGAGTGACTGCTGACCTCACCAATGGTGGATATGTCAAAACAGGGTCCACAGGGCTCCCCACCCGCTGCTGGGGTGCAGAAAGAGAAGACAAACTCAGTGCTGCCTTCCCTTGAGCAGCCACACTGCTCCCTCCACCCCCACTGTTCCCCTCTTCGCTGCCCCTCCACCTCCCTGCACAGCCAATGTGGCTCTGCTGCCTTGTCACCTGTGGGGCATATGAATCCCCTGTGGAGGCAACAAGTCAATGGAATTTACCTAGCCTTGAGTCTAGGGCAATGGTTGGGGGTGAGGGCAGGGAGGGGGGAGGTTGGCGTGGGGGCAGGGAGGGGGGAGGTTGGGGGTGGGGTCAGGGAGGTTTGCAGGGGGTACATGTCAGGGGTGGGAAGACACAGAGGAGGCTGCACACGGGAGGCAGGTAAACCCTGCATGGACAGGCGAAATGTTCCCTACCCACGCCTCGCTTATTTCATTACCTGGTAACAAATATCCAGGGCAGGGATCTTAACACTCAAGTTAGTCATGGAGAAGCAGCAGATAATGCATTTAAAAGAATCAGTACATACACACCACACACACATACACATGCATACATATATACACACACATACACACACCTACACACACACATACACACACCACACACATACACACAGACACACACAGTGACACACAGAGACATATACTCACACATACACATACATACACAGACACACACATACACACACCTACACACACACACATACACACACCACACATATACACACAGACACACACAGTGACACACAGAGACATACACTCACATATACACACACATACACAGACACACATACTCACATACACACAGAGACACACAGGCACATACACACACACACATACTCACATACATACACACATACACAAACATACATACACACATACACACACACTACACACATACACA
The DNA here is from genome assembly GCF_011762505.2 of Arvicanthis niloticus. Classification (NCBI taxonomy): domain Eukaryota; kingdom Metazoa; phylum Chordata; class Mammalia; order Rodentia; family Muridae; genus Arvicanthis; species Arvicanthis niloticus. Next base: position 2,571,943 of record NW_023044979.1, on the reverse strand, counting down.
CACATACACACACTACACACATACACACACACACACTACACACACACATATACACACACACACAACTTTCATTCTTTCCCACAGATCACTAACAAGTGAGAAAGGAGCATGTGTGTTGCTCTCCTCTCTCTCCGTTTCTTCTGATGAAATGACTTCTGAAGTAAGATGTGAACAAAACATGGACTGAAATAGAAAATGATATAAATGATACAAATGCCACAGCCCGTGGAGTCGCAGCCCAAATAAAAATTGTGACTCTTTCTGTACTTCTGATTGAGTGTAATGAATCTCAACATAATTTCTCCAAGCACAGACACACAAGGTGTGGTGGTGACACACAACTGTAATACTTAGAAACTCGAGGCAGGGAGGTCATGTGTGTAGCCTCTAAACAGAAAAACTGAATAAATTGTGCATATAATTACATATACATGACACCAGTAGTGATAAAAATGAATGAATTGAGCTGGGCAGTGGTGGCTCACGCCTTTAATCCCAGCACTTAGGAGGCAGAGGCAGCGTGATCACAGTGATGGAATAACGATCAATAATCAATGCCAATCAATAATCAACAATCAACAAAAATGGCAGTCAATAATCATCAATACTAATTGATAACCAATAATGATCAATAATTGATGGCACACGCTTTTAATCCCAGCACTTGGGAGGCAGAGGCATGGGATGATGGTGATGGAATAACAATCAATAATCAATGCCAATCAATAATCAATAAATGGTAATCAATAATTATCAATACTAATTGATAACCAATAATGATCAATAATTGATGACACATGCCTTTAATCCCAGCACTTGGGAGCCAGAGGCAGGCAGATTTCTGAGTTCGAGGCCAGCCTGGTCTACAGAGTGAGTTCCAGGACAGCCAGGGCTACACAGAAAAACCCTGTCTCAAAAAAACAAATAAATAAATAAATAAATAAATAAATAAATAAATAAGAGAGAGAGAATGAATTATACATACGATTACATATACATGAAACCAGTAGTGATAAAAATGAATGAATTGTACATACAATTACATATACTTGCCACCAATAGTGATAAAATGAATGAATTATAAATATAATTACATATATATGATACTAGTAGTGATAAAGGAAAGTAATCCAGTTTATATCTTAAACTGATTAAGTTTAACCCTTCAAATATTCGGAAGTTTACTTCTGGAAATATATTTTATTCTATTTAGTAAAATAGAGACACTTTCCGTTACTTTCTTATTTAAAAAAAATACAGTATTTCTTTCATTAATTTGGATAAGTTGGAGGAGATACATGATCTATGAGATATTTTGCCCTTAAAAAGTAGTCCAGGTCTCTCTCTATATATATATACACACATACACATATATATATGCATATATATGTATATACATATATATGTATATACACATATATGTATACATATATATATATATACGTATATATCTCTGTATATGTATACACACACACACATATATATATAGTACTTTGCCACTGAAACATTAGGTTACCAAAAGGTTGTCTATTTTAAATCAATAATAGCTATTTTAACATCCAGATAATGTTGCCAACAGCGCTCAAAGTTGTAAAAGTTATGTTCTTTCTTCCCCTGATAATTCACTGTGTGATCCTAGCCAGATTGACTGCCTTTCTTAAACTTCAATTTCTCTGTGCTGCAGGAAGGATAGGAATGATTATCAGTTTCATTTTCACATCCTAGAGCCTAAAATAAGTATTACAGACGCCGAGCATGTATTTGGAGAAAGTGTTAATGATCTCTTGGGGAAAAGGGGCTTTTGGTCAGAGCTCAAAAATACTTGTTATTGATGGAATAATGTAAAGAAAAAATATTGAAGGTGTGCAGGTGAGTCATTGGCAGAGTGTTTTTCTCAGAGTCAATGAGACCCTGGGTTCAACCTGCAATGTGGGAGATGGGGTGATAGAAGAAACTTATTGGGCCCACTTTTATCTTGGTGAAAAGGGCAGTTTCAATTATTGACAAGGAGTTGTTTAATGCCTCAGTGATGCTGTTCAGTAAGATATTGAAAGAATTTTGCAGTGAAATCCATGCATCAATAGTGCTATAAATGACCTCACATGATGAACATTTTAAGGTCTATTCACAAATTTATTCAGTCAACTGTATCTAACGCAATGAAGAAGAAATAAATGATACCACTTCTATAGTTTCAGGGTCTTTTGATTAGAATTTAGAATATCATGAATATTTCTAATTCACTTGATTTTTCAATATATAAAGCTTGTATTCAGTCAGGGCCGATTTGAACTTTCTTGCCATCATTCACGTAGTATATTTAAAAAGTGACATGGACTGAAGCCACTGAGGTTACATTCTGAACAGCAAAGGCCTCTTGGTACCTGAACTGGATCAGCACTAGCTCCATGTCCTAGAAGAAATTGTTAAGTTTCATATTGCTGCACCTTAGAAAGCATGTGGTATCTTCAGTATACGTCCATGGGTCATTTAGTGACACAAAAATAAGTATTACCTTTCTCCACACATGTTATTTTGTCGTTGTATAGCCTGACCGAAAAGTAGAATGTTTCCATCTTACTTGATTCCCCATGCTTTATTGTGGCTCTCTGTGTGAGCCTTGTCGAGAGGCCATTGCCAGCTCCACTGTCACTATTCTCATGGCATCTGTCCTCCATGTGCTTCGCTAGGGGATCTTGCCAGTCTGCATCTGGTGATTTCTGAGCTCTGTATCTTTCAGACCAAGCTCTGTCAGTCCTTCCTTCCTGGTGCCTTGTCCTCCCTGCCTCCATTTCACCTCCTGTCACCTGCTTGGTGGCCCCTGCCTCCATTTCACCTCCTGTCACCTGCCTGGTGGCCCCTGGCTCCATTTCAACTCCTGTCACCTGCCTGGTGGCCCCTGGCTCCATTTCACCTCCTGTCACCTGCCTGGTGGCCCCTGCCTCCATCTCACCTCCTGTCTCCTGCCTGGTGACCCCTGGCTCCATTTCACCTCCTGCCTCCTGCCTGGTGGCCCCTGGCTCCATTTCACCTCCTGTCACCTGCCTGGTGGCCCCTGGCTCCATCTCACCTCCTGTCACCTGCCTGGTGGCCCCTGGCTCCATTTCACCTCCTGTCACCTGCCTGGTGGCCCCTGGCTCCATTTCACCTCCTGTCTCCTGCCTGGTGGCCCCTGGCTAACTTATCTGCTTCTTCACATCTGGCCTTCCCTTGTCTCTTCTTTCTTTGTACTTTTAGCTGAGAGAGATTCCTGACTGCTGGAGGAGAAGGAGTTCAAGGAGGAGGAGGGGGAGGAAGGGGAGAAGGGGGAAGGGAAGTTGGAGGAGTAAGGAGAGGAGGAGAAGGAGGAGGAAGTGGAGGAGGTGGAGGAAAAGGAGGTGGAGGAGGAGGGGAAGGAGAAAGAAGAGGAAGGAGGAAAAGGAGTAAGGTAGGGGAGGAAGGAAGGGGAAAAGGAGGAAGGAGAGGTGGAGGAGTAAGGGGAGGAGGAGGTGGAGGAAAAGGAGGCGGAGGAGGAGGGGGAGGAGCAGGGGAAGGATGAGGAGGGAGGGGAAGGACAAGGATGAGGGGGGAGGAAGAAGAGAAAGGAGGAGGAGGGAGGGGGAGGAAGAAGGAGGAGGAAAAGGAGAAAGAAGAGGAAGGAGGAAAAGGAGTAAGGTAGGGGAGGAAGGAAGGGGAAAAGGAGGAAGGAGAGGTGGAGGAGTAAGGGGAGGAGGAGGTGGAGGAATAGGAGGTGGAAGAGGAGGAGGAGGAGAAGGGGAAGGATGAGGAGGGAGGGGGAGGACAAGGATGAGGGGTAGGAGGAAGAAGAGGAAGGAGGAGGAGGGAGGTGGAGGAAGAAGGAGAGGAAGGAGGAGGAGGAAGAAGAGGAAAGAGGAGGAGGAGGAAGGAAGGGGGAGAAAGAGGAAGGAGGAGGAGAAGTAGAATGTGAAGATGAAGAAGATAAAGAAGATGAAGGTGATGAAGATGATGATGAAGATGAAGAAGATGAAGATGGTGAAGAAGATGAAGATGTCAAGGCTTCTTTTGCTCAGCTCTGGTTTCCGGCAGACAGATGAATGAACATTTTTCAGATGTTCTGGAAGTTCTAGCGTCAAATCCCCAAGGCCTATGGTTGTGAAGAAGTTAACGGCAAACTGGGTGTTGCGTGTGTTGTCTCAGGGTCATGGGGGTCACAGTCCTCCACAGAATGGCGGAAGAGTTTCCTCCTTTAGCCTTGTGTTCAGATCAGGAAGACCCGTGTAGTCACACAGTTCCTGGAAGAAGATCATGACAAAAGTCCTACTGGACGACCTCTTGGTCTCTTCACTCGGCTTCACACGTCTGAGATGAGTCCACAGAATTGAGTGTTTTGAAAAACAATTAACAATTTTACCCTCAAATGATGCTTGGAAAAAAGCAAAAGTTCAGTGCACAGCAGTCCTCCTGTCTCCTGATGAATGGCTTCAAGTTTTTCTCAATTTAGGAAAATGTTGCCTGTAAGACTCTCTCTGTCTTTCTCTGTCTCCGGCTGTGGAGGCTGCAGAGGCAGGCAGGGCAGACTTTCTAGCTGTCTTGGACACACTTTGTAGACTAGGTTGGCCTCAAACCTGTAAGAGCCCGCCTCTGCCTTTCAAATGCTGGGATTAAAGCTGTACACCACTATGACCGGCTGAGATTCTCATCATTTTTATTAATGATTCTAGCTTTGGCCAGGCAGTGGTGGTGGCAGAGAGAGGTGGATCAGTGTACATTTGAGGCTAGCCTAGTCTACAGACCAAGTTACAGGAAAGCTGAGGCTAAACAAAGAGGAGCTCTTTCCAGAAATGAAACAACAAAATATCAATTGGTATTGATTACTGATTGGCATTAACTGCTGATTATCATTGTAATTGATCATTTTTAGTTATTGACCAGCATGGATTACTGGTCATTGATTAGTATTATTGATTAGCGTGTTTATTGGTAATTGATTAGTATCAATTACTGTGGCCGTTCCATGGGTGTGGCTTCTATGGGACGAGGGTGGGGGTCTGATGTGGTGAGTAATCAATATTAATCAATTATCAATAATCAATACTAGTCAATGACCAATAGTGATCAATCAATAGTGGCACAGGCCTTTAATCCCAGGACTCAGGAGGCAAAGAAACAACAACAAAATATTTTGGATTTAATATACAGAGACATGATTTGTTTCATCCTGTTGTCTGTAGAACTTTGGTAAGGAAGGCCAATTGGGTTTTACTAAGGGATTTTTGACTGATTGTATTTCAGCTCTGATTGTGTGTCTTCCTTCGGACATGAAACTAGAACCATAAATGTGCTCTAGGATTTTATTTTACTATCACGTGTTTGTGGACTGTTGTTAAAGGTCAGTTACATAGACTGAGATGGTGGTGAAATTTCTCTCCATGTATTTCTGGTTGTCTGTAAAGTCACTGCATAAACTGGCTTAGTCTGGAACCACGGATATCTGAAACCAGGTCTACCTAGAAAGATTCATGGAGTTCCAGGACAATGAATGATATTTATGTTGATATCCTTTTTTATGTATTTTCACTGTCTAACTAAGTAAGTCTGCCTGGCACACAGAGTTCCAGGATGACTGATTATATTGATCTTTTATTGTGCGTTTTATTTAAAAAATGGATGATAAAATGATCTAATTGACGTGATTTTATTATTCAGTTTCTCTCTCTCTCTCTCTCTCTCTCTCTCTCTCTCTCTCTCTCTCTCTCTCTCTCCCCCTGTGTGTGTTGCGAAGGAGGTAGGGGTGGGTTGAAGGTGTGAAATGGTAGTGGTTTAATTTAAGAAGGAAAGATTAGCTCTTTGCTGGATCTTCTAATCTGAGTATATTTATTTGTTTTTAAGGAAGTTTTACTGGATATAAATATCTTTTAAATTATTATTAACATGTTTATGCCTGTATAAAATTTAAAATATGTATAAATCATGATTAAAAACGTGGATATAACATGCTTATATGAGTGAGGACAATGTGTAATATTAATAACATCTTCTGGTCTAGGATTAGTAAACTCTTTAAAAGTAACTTAGAATCTTAACGGACCACATTGTATACTAGAAATAGGATGGGGCTCAAAGAGATATCACTGTACCCAGAACTGTATGTTTATATGTATCATTAGACAATAAAATTTAATTATATGTCCTCATGTTAACTATTCCAAGAAAAGATTCAGACCCATACTATTATTTTATATTTATTGTCCCTGTGTAGATATATTGATTAAATATATTTTTGTCCTTTCATATCAATTTTTAAGTTTATTTTCATTAGGAACAAAACGAAGACCCATATTATCAGTTTATATTTATTCTACCTGTGTAGATATAAGAATTAAATATACTTTTGTCCTTTCATATCAAATTTTAAGTTTATTTTCATTAGGAGCAAAATGAACTAGGGTCAAGTTAACAAGTTTAATTTACTTGAAATTCATTGGCTATTAAGTACATGATGTAAATAACAAACCATGTCTCATGTGTATATTCTATATGTAATTAATAAAAAGTCAAATTTTAATAAGCCATTAACTTGCATATATTGCTTGTCTGGGATTCCTGTTTCAGAATATTCATTGTTAAGTGAAAACTTCACATAGAAATCTTTAGTAAGCATATTTGTAGGTTGGGCAGAAAGTAAACCAGACATGTCTGGAGCAGAAGAGTACTGAAGGGCATTTTATCTCAGAGGAAAATTAACTGCAGCAATAGCTGACAGTGAGACTCAACATAGGGTAGCATAAATGTTCTTTGCTGGCAGCAGGCTGTGTGGCTCTTGGCAACTTATCCTTTGATTATCTGTGGGGTTCTGTGAATATCAAAGTCTTTGCTTCCTTTGTTAGTATGCTAGTTTTGGAGGCAAATGGTTGGAAAAACTTTTAGGTTCTTTTGAGAAGCCTTTCTACAAGTAAGAGAGAAGCTATCAGAATAAGAATAAAACAAACCATTAAGACATAAAATGAATACCTTGTAGGCCTGATATTTCTTCTTTGTGTAATAGGGATAATATTGATTCAGTGGGATCGTCAAGAATAATGGTGGCCACCTTAACCTTAACCCTGAGCCTAACCCTATCCTAACCCTCACCTCTTAATTTCCTAACCTCCTAAACCTAATTCTAAGAACCTTTATCCTAATCCTATCCATCACTGTCTAATCCCCTAACCCTAAATCAAACCCTGCTTGCTGTGGGGCATATTTCTTAATTGCAACTTTGGATGTGAGAAACCTTTTATTAATCTTGTTCTTTTGAGATGTTCAGATCCACCTTTAATCTGGGCTACAGATTCTTTTGACAACCTACATATATAAAGGACTTTGAACAGGGTGGTGTTTTGTTTTTTGTACTTGCCCTAGGTTTTTTTTTTTTTTTTTCAAAACAAAGGTGAATTCTTTGTTTATTTGTGTTTTAAAAGTGGTATTAGTAAGTACTTATTTCGGCCTGGTTGTGGTGGCACAGGCCTTTAATCCCAGCACTTGGGAGGCAGAGGCAGGGGAATTTTTGAGTTCAAGGCCTGCCTGGTCTACACAGAGTGTTACAGTACAACCAGGGCTAAGCAGAGATGGCGGCCAGCCTGAGACTACATTTCCCATGAGAACTAGTACCAAGTTGGCTGTCAGAGAACTAACTGCTTATGCGTAGTAAATGCAATCCAAGATGGTGGCCGGCCTTCAAACTACATATCCCATAATGTCGCAAGAAAAAAGGAAGACGGCATCCAGTCGAAGACTACATTTCCCATGAAGGCTTGGGGCCAGCGCACACGCCAGGGGTTTGGAGATCCCCTTAGAGCCTTCACCACCAGCCCAGATACCCCCACTGCCGCTGTTGCTGTGATCCGGGAGGAGCACTGAGGTCCCAGTGGCATGAGCGGGGTCCTTCTGACATCAGAAACCATGTAACGCGATCCAATTGCTGCTGCCAAAGAATGGGGAGATGACCCTAGGTTCCAGGTATTGTGTCCGGAGGGTGGAAGCAGAGGTTCCGGGCTACCCGTGAGCATGCGGAGGCACCTGTGAATCTGAGGCAGGGGCATGACTGGAGCTGCCTCCAGTTACTGGCTGGTGGACCTATGGACACGCCTTCAGACTTGTATAAAGGAAAACTGTATCGTGGTGGGCGTTATTATTGAAAGACCCCCAGAAGGGGAGACCCTCACTCTTGTCTTGGGAGATCGAGGCCAGCAAACATGAAGAGGCTTTATTTCAGGAATCAGCCGGGCTGAGGTTGAGACTCATAATGAGGGGTATTGATATCAAGGCCAGGGGGAGAAGGGTATTCAAAGGAAAAAAACCACAAACCAGGGGGTTGAATGGGAAACCAAGGAAGAACATCATAAAAATAGTGGACAGTCCCAGCCCATTATTCAGTCGGTCATGTGGGAAACATCTTGTACATGTTTTTCTCATAAATTGAATCTTGCTTAACCATCTACTTTGTGGTCAGCCAGTTCCAGGAACGACCCAGCTGACCTGGAGTTTTAGTTCTGCTTTCTTTGTGGTCAGCCAGTTCCTGGAACCTGGAGCTAGTGAACCCGCTGGACTACATTCTTGGCTCAGCTCTAGGGAGTCATACAAACTTTCCATGCCCTTTATAAATTTTTATATCTTTCAATTGTCACCTGGTCATCGTTTTCATGTGGAGACAAGGGTAACCAGTATGTGTGAAACTGACCATCAATGGACTGTGATTACTATTCTGGGCTTTCATTTTAAGATCTAAAGTAAAGTACGTAAGTACAGACACAGTGTTACATGCCTTAAATCCCAGGAGATGAGTGCCAAACAGTTCTCTGATTCAAGTCTTCCTGGTATAGAACATGTTTTAGGTAAAGAAAAGCTTAGATACACACAAAGTGTTACACGTGTATTACCCAGCATTCAGGAGACAGAGTCATGCAGATCTGAGTTCAAGGTTCATCTACAGAGCATGTTCAAGGACAGCCAAGCTTAGGCAGTGAAACTGTTGAAAAATAGAAAGCTGGTGATGATGTAATAGTAGGGGCCAAGTTCCAGCCCCAGCAGGCAGAGGAACTCAGCAGCTTTGTCCATGTGGCTCTGGGAGGAAAGAATAGAAGGAACGACTGAGACAATTGATGCTGGTTGGCTGTACTTAAAAAATTAGTGGTGACAAAGAAGAAACCAGCACCACTGAAGTGACATCTTCTCGGAAGTGTTTTCTGAGAAGACAACGAAGTTGAATTCCAGAAGTTGCCAAGGTTGATCCTTGTTGTGCACCTGGAGTCAATCCTTTGTGAGAATCACCCAGGTGGTATTGGTTTCAAAGGCATAAATGAACCTGTCATGCAGAGCAGCTAAGGCTTGGCATGGTGAAGGGAATGCATGACAGAAACGCAGTGAATCCTAGTCACAGGGTAAGAACCCAGCATATGGACGATGTACGTCCCGTGGGATGAGCAGAAAGAACAGCAGCAGCAGTAGAGTGGAGTCAAGCAGAACCTAGAGTGCTATAGATGGAAGAGCTGGAGAAGTGACCCAATCTCTTTTGAGGAGCGCAGATGATCCTGTCTGGATCCCAGATACTGGAACAAGAAGCTGTAATATTGAAGTTACCTTTGAAACCCTAATATTTTGAGATTCCAGAGCTGTGGGGTACCTGCTCAGGAAAACAGTTTCAGACAGTGCAGTAACAGATAAGGAGGTAGGTCTTTGGATCAAGTACCTTTTCTACTGCCATGCATGGCTTGTGCTTGAACAGGAGCATCTTTCAATAATAAGGACTGCAGGCACAAAGGTGAGTTTGTAAATTCCAATTAATTCTGTTTTAGAGAGCGCACAAAGTCCACTTGAGCAAACATCCTATGACAATGCCCGTTTGTCAAAAGCCAGTCAAGGTACAACTGCAGGGTTAAGCTACATAATGATAACTAACACACCTTACAGAGAAAAAGTTAGCCTACCCATCATGGGTGTCAGATGATTTTACCCCCTTGGTTGGTTCCTGCAGATTATGCCAGTAATACAGCTTTTAAAATATTAAGTTGTTGGCCTGTGTGTTAATTTCCCAATCTTGCTGTAACTGTAGTAAATACCCAGCACCCCTAGACTTGGTCTCTCAGATTCGATCTCACGTGAGGCTGACTGGTGAGAATCCTTATTAGAGAGCTCATAATAAAGACCTCCATGTGTTTGCGTTGCAATAGGCTCCTTGTTGGTCGTTGGGGTCTCTTTGACTTGGACATAACATCTTAGGGCATTGACTGGAACCCCAAGATTCTCAGGACTCCCAATTAAAGGATTGAAAGGCTGGTTGTTAAGATGAACCATTGTTTCTATGTCAGTGGCTTGTCTGCCAGATATGAGTCTGTGTGCCTTGGTTTTCAGGTTTTTCTTGAGTATTGTGGAGGGAGATGACTAAATTGAATTTGGAATCCTGCTACAGTGGATACGCTGGAGAGTCGCAGCCCCAAAGTGCTTCAAAGATGTTCCAGAGCCTGGTATAGTGGATGGTGTTTCTCTGGTCTTAATTTCTGGGAAGGTTAGAACAGACTTGGAGCCCTGCTACAGGGCTCACAGCTGCCATCCTGTCTCATTTTCTCCTTTGTCCAAGTGGAGGAATCTACTGGGAAGCCTCTACCGCCCCCTTGTGGCTGTCTATTTTGGGTGTGGAAGTTTGTCATTCTCTCACTGAGGAAATAAGACAGATCCCACCCTAATGGATTTAGTTACTTGCCCCACACCATGGGATAAATTCTTCTTAACAACAGGACTAGTCCATGACTAGTCCATGACAGAGAGCTCTTCCAGACAGCATCTAGGGCAAAATCAGGCTCTGCCTACCTTGTTTTATAAGGTAGAAAGACAATGACGTCATTTCCCACCTCCTGAACTACCCTCTGCCCAGTTCATTTCTGAGTTTGTAGTTTTGAACTTGAAGCTGTCATTAGATGTCATTAGATGGAAGGTTCATCGATTCTAACAAATTTAGCATATCTTCCTTGTGTCAGAGATCCTGTCCTTTGTGGTGATCATTTCTGGGTTTGTGAGATAATCTGCTTTTCTGTCCACCTTTCAGCTGTTTTAGCCACATCTTTGGTAGCACTGGCCTGGGAACCCAGGGTTAATGATGCCTCACCCCAGGTCAGCACAGCCTCTAAGCTCCCCATTCCAGTGTATCCTTCCCTGCTCTGAGCCAGGTGCCCTCCCTATCTTGTCCTTGCTCAGCCACAACTCCAAGTTCCTCACGTGGTGGCAGGAGCTTCTGTATTGATATGGTTAGCTCATTGGTTTTGGGTTTTTACAACTTGCTCATTTATTATTGTATCTCTGTCATTGTTGTTTTCAGTTCTCAGCATTTCAGAGCTACAGTCATCTGAAGGAACCTCAATTGAGGCTGTGCCCTCATCAGAATGGCTGGTTGCTATGTCTGTGAGAGAGAGTGTTGGTGATTGATTAGGAAGGCTCTTCCACTGAGGGTGGCACTATCCCTAAGCAAGTGGTCCTGGGCTGGATGAGAGAGCAGGCTGAGCTTGAGACAGTTACCAAGCAAGAGAGCAAGCCAGGAGACAGTGTTTGTCCATGCTTTTTGCCTTCACTTTCTAATCTAAGCTCCCAAAAGGATGGACTGTGATCTGACAGAACCATATACAACAACAACTTATTACCTGAGATGCTTTTGCTGAGAGGATTCAATCACAGCAGCAGAGTAGCAAGTTAGAACAACAACAACAAAATGGTATCAAAGGGTTATTTTGCTGCTGTACAGAATCTATGTTGTAGATTGTATTCTTGTGGACAGGAACAAATGTTGGGTAAAAAGGTTTTTGTATTGGTTGTTGTCTCTAACTCTCCACTGGGGGTCCTGGCTGACTCCAGATGTGGCCTCTTCAGCATCCATATCTAACTGCTATGCATCTCAGATAAGATCAACCACATGGACTCCAATGTGCCCTCTAATCCATGGTCTCTGGCACATCCTAAATGTACTTCTTCCCCCTGCCAGCTGCAGATTTTGATTCATTTTTCCCCTCTGGTCTTCTCTTGTCTCTCACCACACCTGTTCCTGGTTCTCCCTGATTTCCCTTTCTTATCTGCTCTCCCTTGCAGTTCTCTGTCTTCCATCTGCCTCCTATGATAGCTTTACTCCCCCTTCTGAGTGAGATTCAACCATGCTCATTTCGGCCTTCCTTCTTGTTTAGTTTCCTTGGGTCTTTGAATTGTAGTGTGGGTTTCCTGTATTTTATGATTATTATTCTCTTGTAAGTGAGTACATACAATCATGTGCTTTTAGATATGGGTTACATTACTGAGATAATAATTTCTAGTTGCATCTATTTGCCTGCAAAATTTATAATATCCTTGTATTTGATAACTAAATAACATTTTATTTTGTAAATGAACCACATTTTCTATAATCACATTTTGGTTGAGCAGCATCTGTATTATTTCCAGTTTAAAGTTGTTATATGTAAAATGGCCCTGAACTTAGTGGAGTCCCTACTCTAGGTCTCCTGCCTTTACAGAGTCCCTCCTGTATCTCCTGTTTGTCCCTTGAGAGGGTATGGGCCCCTGGGTATCCATGATGGTGTATCAAGTCTCTATTGGGTTAAGTGGTTCCTCTGTGCTGAGGCCAGACATGGCAGCCCAGTCAAGGGAACAGATTCCAATGATAGACCGCAGCTTTAGGGACAACTCCTGCTACAGTAGTTGGAGGACCATCATGAAGACTGAGCTGTACATCTGCTATTTATGGTCCAGGGTTCTTTGTCCAGTCTCTGTGTGTTATTGTTTTCGTCTCAGTTTCTTTATGTCCCCAAGGATGAAGGTTAGTTGAGTCTGTTGGTCTTCCTGTGGAGTTCCTATCCTGTTCAGCGCCCTCAATCTTTTCCCCAACTTTTCCATCAGAGTTACCAAGGTGCATGCAATGTTTGAATGTAGGTCTCTGCTTCTGCTTCAGTCAGCTGCTGGGTGGAGCCTCTCAATGGACAATTATGCAAGGCTCCTGTGTGGGAGCATCACAGAGTATCCTTAATAATGTCATAAATTCAAGCTTGTCCATTTTTGTCTCTAATTGAGTGAGTTTTCATTGTCTACTCTTTCATTCTCTGCTCCATCTTTACCTTGGCATTTCTTAAAGACAGGATAAATTTTGTTCTGGGTGTCTCCAGTGTTGTGGTTGAATCTCATGCTTCAGCTTTCTTCTCATGCTCCCATACATTCCCCATTTGTACTCTGTCCCTCAATCACATAAGATACTGTGCACACATTTCCTGTTCAATGCTATGCTATTTTGCAAACCTGGTGGTTTTATATTTTTAACTTTATTCGTTCTTTTTTTGGTTTTCTAGACCAAATTTTTCAGTGAAGCCCTTTCTGTCCTGATTGTAGATATAGAAACCACATAAGCCCCCTGACATGATTTTGTTCAATAAGCACATGATTTTCTGATGGTCTTCATCCACATATTTAATTTTGAAATTCAGTGTAATATATAGATTATATTCTATTTTTCCTGGATGGCTTATGCTCATGTCATCAATATTTTCTGATGCTTCAGATTCATTGAATTGTAGGAGTATGATGTTCTGCCTAACTCTTATGTTTGTTGTGAAATTTTAGAATAAATAAGTGTATTATGGCTGAGTGCATTAATATGAATATCATGCGTGCCTCATCTTTATTGTTGTCAGAAGATGGCCTCAGAACTCCTGATCTTGAAGAAATGGACAGGTGTTAGTCCACATGTGTATGCTAGAAATTGACCACCATTATGTGAAGACCAGCAAGACCTTTCAATTCTTGAGCTATATCTCATGAACTACATTTTTTTTATTTCTGTTCAACATATATATTACCAATATTTCCATCTGTCTATTTTTAACTGTTTAAACATACATTCCCTTTTAGTATAATTTAATTAATGTTGCTGTTTGAACTATTTCACTTTATGTTTATGCAAGATGAATACAGAACTGCAGTGAATTTATAATTCTTTGCAGGAACTTCAGTAATGAACTGTGAGTTCATTCTATCATTTTGTCCTGGTTTATTTTTGTAGCAGAGTGAGGTTCCTAACATGTAACTTTTGCTGTCCAGAAACTCATTGCATAGACAGAGCTGGCATCCAGCTCAATGACGTACACCTGCCTGTCCCTTTGTGATTAAAGACATGAGCAAATACACACAGCTTGTCCATCAGCTTTGTAGTTAGTAATTGTTCATACAGCTTTTCAGATGTGTGCTCAGTACAGTTGATCTGTTTCCCCCTGCATATCCCTCTCAGTTGCCATTTGTGTTGCAAGGCTATATCCTATTCAAAGGGTTCAGAAGTGACACAGGTGAACCTTATATTTCAAGTTTTTTCTAAACTGACATGGTGATTATATTATAATTTGTGTGTTAGAAAATAAGTGGAGGAATCACCTGAATTATATGATTATATTGTCTAGGAAGCATAATTTACTTTGTAGTGATGTCAGTATCAGGCCTTGTGTTGTACACATGTATGTGATATTTTAGGAAGCAGTGAGTTTTGACGATGTGCATGTGAACTTCACTGCAGAAGAGTGGAATTTGCTGGATCTTTCCCAGAAGAATCTCTACAAAGATGTGATGCTTGAAACCTACTGGAACCTCACTGCTATAGGTAAGACTGTGAATTTATTTTTGCTTCTCAATATAAGGGAAAAATGTTTCTGGGTTACTGATGATCATATCTTATTTCAATAGAGAACAAGTAATATTGAGTTGAATAAATCAGGTTCATTGCCGTGAAAATTCAGAATAAATTGAATATTGCCTAATTCCAATCCCATGTCTTTCATTTTCTGGTACCGTGTTTTAGGCTATAATTTGGAAGGCCATCATACTGAAGAACAATGTCAAATGTCTAGAAGTCATGAAAGGTAATTTTAATGTATAAGCTGATACAAATATGCCTGTGAGGAAAGTTTAATATGATCTAGAAGCTCTAGTGGAAAGCAATTGTGTAAAATATCAGTCCTTTTATTGTAGCTGTGATTATAAATTCACCCAAAATTATGTACCTCAATGTCAGTTATGTGATTGGTGTTTGCAAGGCAATTCTGTAAGAAAGAAGAGAAGGAAACAATGCCTTAAGCGATCAGTTTATTTGATTTGTATCTCCATTAGAGCTATGTTGTGGAACTACCAATTTGTATAGTCTCATAATATTTAGATGTTGCACATTGAATAGTGATAAACATGTATCCATAACCTTCTAATAAGCAAATAGTTCATGATAAAGTTGGTGATACTCATATACTTGTAGTGAAAATTTTAAGTTTAGTGATTTGTCAGTTTTTGAGAGTCAAGAATGACGTCCTGGAGAAACATTAATCATGTCTACAATGAACAAAAAGTCAATGCATGTGAATTCAATGTGGAAACCTTTCATTTGTTCTTCTTTTTTAATGGGTGTATCAACTGTCAGAATGGATGAAACCATGTGAGCATAGAGATACTAAAAGGAACAACATAAATCTATCTACTTCAGAACAATGAGAAGACATGTAGTATTCTGCCTTTGGTAGACTTTCTGAATATGATAGCCATTTGCAATTAATTGGTTTCCTGACTTTACTGGGAAGATCCCCAAAGTCACACTGCAGAAAATCTCTATGGGTACTAGAAGTTTGTAAATTCTTTTGTAATCCTGGTTCACAGTGCTGCTGTTGTTTTATGCACACTACAGGAAAAACTAACAATGCAATCAGTGTTTTTATGCTCTGAGTTATTCCATATTTCTTATGACATGTTGAAAACATCATAATGAAATCTCATATAGAAAAAGGATTCCGTAAATATGAGCCATGTAATAAATGCTCTTACCATCACAGGTATTATCAGAGAGGTAAAGCAACCCACAGTGAGCAAGTACAACCATGAACATCAAAGTGATAAAACCTTAAGATCTGAGTGTTCTTTATTATTAGACCAACTGTAAAATTTATGCATATTTGTAAAAAGATTGATCAGTCTATGAATGTGGTAAAGTTTTCACATGTGCCCATTATTGTTACAGGCATGAAAGAAGTCATACTGGACAGAAACCACATGAATGTAATCAATGTGGTAAAGACATTTCACGTCACAGTCATCTCCAATCTCATAAAAGAACACATACTGGAGAGAAATCTCATGAATGTAATCAATGTGGTAAAACCTTTTCATGTCACAGTGGTCTCAAATATCATAAAACAACAAATACTGGAGAGAAACCTTATGAATATAATCAATGTGGTAAAACCTTTTCATGGCACAATCATCTCCAATCTCATAAGAGAACACATACTGGAGAGAAACCTTATGAATGTAATCAATGTAGTAAAGCATTTGCAAGGCCCAGTCTTCTCCAATCTCATAAAAGAATACATACTGGAGAGAAACCTTATGAATGTAATCAATGTGGTAAAGCCTTTTCATGTCACAGTAGTCTCCAAAAACATAAAAGAACACATATTGGAGAGAAACCATATGAATGTACTCAATGTGGTAAAGGCTTTTTATATCACAGTCATCTCCAAAGACATAAAAGAACACATACTGGAGAAAAGCCTTATGAATGTAATCAATGTGGTAAAGCCTTTTCATGTCGCAGTCATCTCCGAAAACATGAAAGAACACATAATGGAGAGAAACCTTATGAATGTAATCAATGTGGTAAAGCCTTTTCATGTCCCAGTAACCTCCAAATACATAAAAGAACACACACTGGAGAGAAACCTTATCAATGTAATCACTGTGGTAAAGCCTTTTCATGTCACAGTCATCTCCAAAGACATAAAAGAACACATACTGGAGAGAAACCTTATGAATGTGATCAATGTGGTAAAGCATTTTCATATCACAGTAGTCTCCAATGTCATAAAAGGACACATACTGGAGAGAAACCTTATGAATGTAATCAATGTGGTAAAACCTTTTCATATTACAGTGGTCTCCAATATCATAAAACAACACATACTGGAGAGAAACTTTATGAATAAACCAATGTCTTAAAGCCTTTTCATGTCACAGTCATCTCCAAAAACATACTGGAGAGAAACTGAATGCCATGAATGAGGTAAAGCCTTTCCAGGACACAGTCATCTCTGAATACACAAAAGAAAATGTGCAGAGTGAAACCTTATGAATGTAGTCAATGTGATAAAGCCTTTGTATGTCACTGTAGTCTCCCAACACTTAAAGGAACACTGGCTTTAGAGAAACCTTACAGATGTAATGAATGTGGTAAAACCTGTGCATATCTCTGTAGTCTCCAAAGATATAAAAGAACACAAACTGAGCAGAAACCTTTTGATTTTCCTAAAGTTGGGAAATTCTTTACATGCCACAGTGGTTTCTGAATACAGAAATGAACACATTTGAGAGAGAAAACATCTGAAAGTAATCAACAGGTGAAAGCCTCTGCATATCCTACCCATTTTTAAAAGCTTGAAAGGATTTATAGTAGAAATAAACTGTGGGGACTTAAGTTTGTTTGACCCTAAGAAGTGGCAATATTAAGAGATGTGCCTTGTGGCAGATGTTACCTTTTTGAAGGAATTGAACTAGTATGGCGCTGAACTTTGGAGCTCAAGCCAGTACAAAACAGACCCTCCTACCACTAGGCTGGAAGACAGTCTCTTCCTGGATGCCTTCACATGAGGATGCAGAACTCTCAGCTCCTTCTCCAGCATCGTGGCTGACTGCATGCTGACATTCCTGTATGATGGCAATGGACTAAACATTTGAAACTGTAAGCCAGGCCCAATTAAGTATTTGCCTTTAACACAGTTGCCCTGGCTACAGTGTCTCTTCTTAGCAATGGAAATTCTATCTAAGGCAGAAGTTGGTACCCCAGACTTAAGCATTGCTATGATAGGCCTGACTGTGGTTTTTTTTTTTTTTTTTTTTATGGAGCAATGTGGATTTTTAGACTTTGAATCTGTATATGCATTAAGTGGAACGTAATGGGCTGTCCTAGTAAGAATATGAAACACATATGTACTGAGGGTGATTTGAATTTTGTATATACTTTTTATGATGTTTTACGGAAGAATGTTGCTGCCTTTTGCCCTTGTCAGTAGAGTGTCCTTGAAGATAAGGTAAAGAGGTTGATGTTTGTTGCATTGACAAAGAAAGTCTCAGTGAAGCCAGCAAAGCCTTTGAGCTATGTTTAGTCTCATGACGATTTGAGCAAGTATAGTAATCTTAGAAAGAAAAAATATATAAAATGTTAGCTCAAAAGATAAAACCTAACCAGGAAGTTGATTGAAGCTGAATTCTGTGATCAATGATATTAAATGGAATTAAAGGAACAGTGATATTAGGGCAAGATTCCATCCACCTAAACTTATGGATTTGAAGTTGTATAAAAGAGAACTGTATTGTGTTAGACATTCTTATTACCTAGTTATTATTTTCATGTGGACATAAGAGTTACCAGTATGTGTGTAATTTACAATTGCTAGATTTTTATTAGTATTCTAGGTTATCATTTTAAGATCTAAAATAAAATACTTAAGTACAGGCATGGAGGTATATTCTTTAAATTCCAGATAAACATCAAGCAGAATTCTGATTCAAGTCTTCCTGGTACAGAACACTTTGTAACTAAAGAAAAGTTTAGGTATGGCCAAAGTGTTACACATGTATTACCCAGCATTCAGAAGACACAGCCAGGCAGATCTGAGTTTAGGTTAATCTACAGAGCAAGTTCAAGGACAGCTGAGCTTAAGTAATGAAGTTGTTGAAAAATGGAAAGCTGGTGATGAAGTAATAGAAGTGGCAGTGTTCCAGCCACAGCAAGCATAGGAACTCAGGAACCTTGTACATGTGGATCGGGCTTTAAAGGCAATAATAGAAGGGACGACTGAGACAATTGATGCTAGTTAGCCATAGTCAAAAAATTAGTGGGGATGAATAAGAAACCAGCATCACTGAGGTGAAATCTTCTGGTGTTTTCTGAGAGGAGAAAGAAGTTGTATTCCAGAGGTAGCCAAGGTTGTCCCTTGTGGTGCAGCTTGACTCAGTCCTGTGTAAGACTCACCCAGGTGGCACTGGCTTTAAGGCATAAATATTTCATGCAGTGCAGCAGAGGCTTGGCACCATGAAGGGAGCGTGAGGGGAGTGCAGCCAAGAATGTTTGTCACAGAAGAACCCAGCATATTGAAGTTGTCAGTCCCATGGGATGAGCAGAAAGAACAGCAGCAGCAGTTGAGTGGAGTCAAGCAGAACCTAGTATACTATAGAGAGAAGATCTGGAGAGAGACCCAGCTTCTTTTGAGGAGGGCAGAAGATCATCTGTGAATCCCAGATACTGGAACAAGAAGCTGTAATTTTAAAGTTACTTTGGAGACCCCAAGTGTTTTAGATTCCCAAGCTATGGGATACCTTCTCAGGAAAACTACTTTCAGGAAATATAATCAGCCAAAGAGAAAGAATTGTGATGCAGTGATCACGGAAGACGGAGTTGAAGATCTGAAGAACACTTTGACATCAGACATTAGAGATTGCCTTACTGGGTTTTGGTGTTCTTTTGTGCCCAGTATTTGCTCACAATGGTGATTAGGTATGGTAAAGTATGTCCTCTGAATTTGGATGAATATTATGTGGTATTTTTGAAAGTATAGAGGATTATAGTTACATGATTGGAATGATCTAAGAAGAGACTTTGAACTTTGGACTTTTAACATTTATGAGACTTCTATAGATGATGAGGACTTTTTAATTTGAACCTCACATATTTTGTATTATGCTATTTTTAAATATGGTCTCCAAACAATCATGTGTTTGCACAATCATATGGGGGCCAGGCAGTGGAATGTGGTAGTATAAATTTGCTTGGCTCAGGGAGTGGGAGGAAGTTATTATAAGATGTGGCCTTGTTGGAGGAAGTGCATCACTGTGGGGGTGGGCTTTGAAGTTCCACCCACTGCAGAATGGACCCTCCTATTAACTCCCTGGCAAACAGTCTCTTCCTGGCTGCCTTTGGATCAAGAACCAGAACTCTCAGCTTCTTCTCCAGCATCATGTTTTCTTTCATGCCTGCCATGCTTCCTGCTATGACAAAAAAGTACTAAATCTCTGAAACTGTAAGCCAGTCCCAATTAAACTCTTGCTTTTATAGGAGTTGACTTGTTCCTGATTTCTCTTAATAACAATGGAAACACTAAGACAGAAATCCTGTTAGTGTATTTAATACAGTCAAGCCTTTGCACAATTCTCTAGTCTTCATTATCATGAAAGAATGTGTGCTAGAGAAAAACCTTATGAATATGTTTGGTATAATGAAGCCTTTGCACACCTCTGTAGTCTTCATCATTATGAAACTATTCATACTGGACAGTGCTTACATACAGTGCTAAAGCCATTACATCATGAGGTCCACTGAAATCCAACACAACTCATACACAGGACAAGGCAAATGTTAAGAATTTATTGCAATCAAGTCAGTACTGATAAATCAGGGCCAGAAAATTACACTCAGAATCTCAGCTGCAATACCCCAGCCTCAGCCCCACCCTGAACCAGAAAGTTATATAACTTCCAAAAGTCAAAAACACAAAGTCCTGTGCCAAGTTACAGCTACATTTTTTTTTCAAATCACGTTTTTTTCTGTTGTTACTTTATGTCAAAAGATACAGAATGTATGTTGTATGGTCTACACTGTCAACCATTTGTTATTTTTTGGTTAGGAACATGCATTATATTTTAAGAAATAAAACATGAATAACAGAAATTATGGTTAGGAACAGTTGTTATGTTTTAGGGAACATACCATGAATAATAAAAGCTGGTCAGATATTATTAAGTACACAGGTCCCCTATGACCTGGAACTTAAACTTAGTTTCAGTTTATGATTAAATGAAGAGTGGTAACAAAAGGCAGTCCTTAGGGCAAGTTTCTTTTGCTTCTTCCCAACATTTGTATACTATAAACATATTAGAATATATAACAGCATATATTGATTACATATCTTACAAATTTTATCAATGAGATAAAACCTTTTCACAACATAGTCATCTATGAACATAGAAGAACACATCCTGGAGAGAAACGCTATGAATAAGCAATGTGGTAAAGCCTTTGCATGTGGCAGTCGTCCTAGAAACCTGAGAAAAAGTCATAATGCGATAAACCCCATAAACGTGGTCAATGTGTTAAAGTCTTGTACTTTCTGATATCTTTATAGAAGACTAAACTCTTTAGTAAGTCATGAATCCATTAAAGTCTTTGTATATTGCAGTAGTCTTTGAGCACCTTCAATAATATCAAAAGTAATCTGTGACTACAAATAATTTGTATGATGTTACCCAACACACATTGAGTTACTAAAGGTTATCCATTATGTAGAATAAAAATTTAACAAGTGTCAAACATCAGTTCAAACTTTAAGATGTCTCTCTATGTTGTTTACACTTGCAAACTCATTTGTACATACAAAGGCCACTGGTTTTTCTTTTTCTTTTTTAGTTAATCGTGTATCCAACAACTTTGCTGAAAGTGTTTATCAACTCTGGGAATTGCCTTTTGGAAGTTTTAGTTCACTTGTGCTTACTATCGTATCATCTGCAGATAAAGATAATTTTACTTCCTCTTTAAATTTATAATTGAATGTTAACTTATTTAACATTAAATTGTAAATTGCAATATAGGACTTGGAATATAGGACTAGTTAACATTAAACTATATGTTGCATACAGGGCTAGTTAGTATTAAATTTAAATTGCAATATAGGACTAGTTAACATTACATTGCAAATTGCAGTAAACGACTAGTTAACGTTAAATTGTAATTTCAATATAGGACTTGGAATATAGGACTAGTTAACATTAAGGTGTAAATTGCCATACAGGACTAGTTAGTATTAAATTGTAAATTGCAATATAGGACTAGTTAACATTACATTGTAAATTGCAGTAAAGGTCTAGTTAACAATAAATTGTAATTTCAATATAGGACTACTTAACATTAAAATTTTAGGTAGTATTTTGAATAGATTTGGAGAAAATGGATCACCTCTTCTTTGTGAATTAGTGGAATTAATTAGAATTTATCTCCATAATTTAACGTCAGCTATAAGTTTGCAGTAAAGTGACATTATTATGTTTAGGCATGTTCCTTGTATCTTTAATCACTCTAAGAACTGTATCATACAGTGGGGTTAAATATTGTCAGATAATTTTTCATCATCTAAGAGATTATAACTTTTCTTCATACACTTTAATCACATTCTGTTGAACCATCCCTGCATCTCTAGAACGAAGCCTACCTCATTGATTATGGTGAATGGTCTTTTGAGGTGGTTTATATTTTATTGTATTTTTTTGTTTTATTAAATATATTTACATATTTGGTTTTAAGGAAAAAATGGTCTATAATCCTCGTTTGTTACTGAGTCTTTATATTGACTGGATATTTTAGTAACCATGGGTTCATAAAACAAATTGGCTAAAGTTTTTTCTTTTTCTATATTGTTTAATACTTTGAGGAGTATTCTCATGAACTCCTATTTGAAAGTCTGGTAGGATTCTACCCTAAAACTCATGGCCCTGGGCTCCTTTTGGTAATGACTTCTCTTTTTCTAGATGTTTAGGCAGTTTGAGTTGTTTATCTTAGTTTGATTTAACTTTGGTAAGAGAAACCTATTGAGAAAATTTTCCATTAATTTTAGTGACTCCAGTTCAATGGAGTTGAGGCTTTTTAAAACTATGTCATTACCATTCTTTAGATTTCTCCATTGTCTGTTATTTTGTCCCCATTTTCATTTTTGATTTCATTAATTTGGATGTTCTCCATCATTTAATAAGGGTTTGACTATCTTATCTAATAAAATGGCTCAAAGGAGCAACTCAATGTTTCATTAATTCTTTGCATTTTTCTGTTTCTATTTGTTGATTTCAGCCCCGAACTTGATAATTTACTGATGTCTAATCCTTTTTTTCATTGCTCACTTGTTTCTGTTCTAGAATTTAAAGCCTGCTGTTGAATTGCCAGTATGAGAGCTCTCCAAATTTTTCATGTAGGCATTTTGTGCTATGAACCTTCATTTTAGAACCAGTTTTATGTTTTTTGTATTCTGTAAAATTGTGCATGTTTCATATTCATTTGTTGAATTCTAGAAAGTCTCTAATGTCTTCCTCTATGTTTGTTTTAAGCTATTTTTCATTCATAGTGAAGTGTTCAGCTTCCATGAGTTTTTAAGCTTCGTGTTCTTTCTGGTTTTGTTGATATCTAGCTGTAATCCATGGTGGTCTGATAGGATTCCTGGGGTTATTTCAATTTTCTTGTATGTATTGAGGTTGGCAGTGTGTCTGAATATGTGTTCTGTTTATAAGTAAGTTTCATGAGGTGCTTAGCAGAAGGCATATTCTCCTATATTTCAGTAAATTTTCACTAAGTATCAGCTGGACTCATATTCAAGTTGTCAGTGAGCTGAAATATTTCTCTTTGGGGGGGGCGGGTCTGGAGAGTTTTCTACTGGTGAGAATGGTGTATTGAAATCTTGGAATATAAGTGAATGAGTGTTGTGTGATTTTAGAGTTAAAACACTTTCTTTAACGAAGGTTGGTGACCATGTGTTTAAGGCATAGATGTTAAAACTTGAAATGTCATCTTTGGTGGTTATTTTTTCCTTTAAGGAATTTGTAATGTCTTTATCTGATTCTTTTGATTAACTTTGTTTAAAATTTATTTTGCTATATTTTAAAATGACCACACCAGCTTGCTCCTTTGTTCCATTTTCTTGAAATATCTTTTTACATTCCTTTACCTTAAATTAATGCCTATTCTCAATGTTGAGCTATATTTCTTGTCTGCAATTGAAGGATAGATTTTTATTAGCATCTATTCTGTAAGCTTTTGCCTTTTTTTCTTTTAGTTTTTTGAGACAGGGTTTCTCTCTGTAGTCCTGGCTGTCCTGGGACTCACTTTGTAGACCAGACTGGCCTCGAACTCAGAAATCCGCCTGCCTCTGCCTCTCAAGTGATGGCCAGCTTTTTTCTACATATAATAATCTGGGCATCTGTAGATTCTGCAGCATATATGTCTAAGCCCTTCTTATGTTTACAGAATCAAGTGAGAGATCATCTTCAGTTTTAATAGATCCTCACTGATATGTTTCTTGGCTTTTGATCTTTGCAGGTTTCAGTATTCTTTCTTTGTACTGGATATTCTGATTATTATACAGGAGACTGCATTTAGGGTCCATTCTGTTTGGTGTTTTGATGATTCTTTTACTTTGATAGGTACCTCCCTCCTTATGTTAGGAAATTTTTTTTCTAAGATTTTGTCATCAATATTTTCTGAGAATTTCATCTAATATTCTTCCTCTAGTTTTAGTATTCTTATGTTTTATCCTTTCACAATGTCCTAGATTTTCTAGATATTTTATGTCAGGAAGGTTTAGATTTAATATTTTCTTTGTGTGATATTTCCATCCCTTCTATTGTATCTTCAATGCTTGAGATTTGTCTTCTATGTCTATATTCTGTTTGTGATTTTCCCTCCATAATTACTTTTTGCAGTACTAAAGTTTTGTTTCCATCATTCCCTCAGTTTGTACTTTTGTTATTGTTTCTATTTCCACTTTTAGGTATTCAACAGTTTTGTTTCCTTCTACTCTTGTTTTTTTTTTTTTTTTTTTTTTTTTTTTTTTTTTTTTTGGTTTATTTATAAGACTTGTTGGTTTCCTCCACTTTTTGTTTGTGTTTTCCTGGCTGTCTTTGAGGCATTTATTGATTTCCTCCAATTGTTTTTGCTTTCCTCAATTTCTTTAAGTGATTTCATCATTTCCACTTCAATGACCTCTATTATCTTCACACAGTTGGTTTCAAAGCCTTTTTCTTGTACTTCAGCTATGTTGGAATATTCAAGACCTTCTTTGGCAACATAAATGGGCTCACACTCATTAACCAGAGGGTGGTAAATGTTACTCCTTATTACATAATCAAGTACCAACATCAGGGAATGGAATATGGCTATAATTTCTGGAAGTGAAAAGGTCTATTTTAGGTCAATGTACATGATATAAAATAGTTTGTGTCAATACAATAAAATTTATGGTGGGACCCACCATAGGCTCCATGATAGATTCTGTGAAGTATTCAGCTTACATTTAACCCAATGTTTTATTAATGCCATTGTTGTTTTTTCACCTCAAATTGGACAGGGAGGTAAATCAAGCACTTTTTAAATAAGTTACTTTTGTGGAGATGATAATTTTAATAACATTGCTTCCAATCACTTACCCTGGAGTCACCATTTAAAAAAAAAAGGCTGGATGGTGACAGGGTAATAATTTTCTAATTTTCCATCTTGTATTTATTCATGTCAGGTGAATGAAGAAAACTAGATTGATAGGTATATAATTTAGTAACTTTAGCAATATCCAAAAAATATTGAATTTTCAACTAAGGAGATACGGCCAATGCACTTTCAGTGTTAAGTCAGGTCAGATGATTGAGACACAGGCCATTGGCTGTAACTGTGTGTGCCATGTTACAGATCACAGAAGCTAACATTGCACATAGCAGCCAGGTCAAAGAATTCTGTATTAATGCCATTTTCTCTGCCAGGAAACTGCCTATACTTACTCAAAGTCAATGTAGGTATATTTCTTTTCAATTATATTTCTTTTTTTCATTTTTAAATTAAATTAAAAAAAAATTATTTACATTCCAAAGTTGCCCTCCTTTCCTAGTCCCTCTTCCCTGAGGTCTTCTCCCCATCTTCCTCCCTGCAGCCTATGAGAAGTTTCTCTTCCACCAGCCCACCCACTGGGACCTCACCTCCACCAGCTTCCCTTTTACCTGTGGCATCAAGTTTCTATAGGGTTAAGTGCATCCTTTCCCATTGTGGCCAGACAGGGCAATTCTCTGCTGCACATATGCCCTGGGCCAAGAATCATCCCCTGTCTGCTCTTTGGTTTTTGGCTTAGACTCTGGAAGTCCTGAAGTGTCCAGGTTAGTTGACACAGTTGTTCTTCCTATGGGGTTGCCACCCTCTTCATGTCCTTAAGTCCTTATTCTGATTCTTCAAAATGGAACTCTTTACCCTACAATAATACATAGATATAGATAGATTGATAGATGGATAGAAAGTGAGGGAGAGAGAAAATCCACAAGATACTTAAACTTTTAGCCAAACTAATGAAAGAACAGAGACAATATCCTAATTACAAAAGTCAGAAATGAAAAGGGCGACATACAATTATACATATATGTGTATGTATATACATATTCTCCTCACCACCTCATGGTATCTTCTCCAAAATTGACTATATAATCTGTCACAAATCAAGTCTCAACAGATACAAGGAGATCAAAATTTTTCTCATGAACCCTATTAAATCACTACAGACTAATCTAGACTTCAGGAATAACGAAAACAGCAGAAATCCACATACTAAACAACTTTCTACACAATGATAACTTGCTCAGGGCAGAAATAAAGAAACAAAAAACTATACTCTAGAATTCAATGAGAATGAAGACACAGCATACCCAAACTTATGGGACACAGTAAAAGCAGTGGTAAGACATAAATTCATAGCACTAAGTGCCCTCATAAACATACCAGAGAGATCCTACACAAGCAAGTTAACAGCACACCAGAAAGCTTTGGAACAAAAAGAAGCAAACACACCTAAGAGACATAAACAGTAGGAAATAATCAAACTCAGGGCAGAAATGAACCAATTAGAAACAAAGAGAACAGTGCCCAGACTCAAAAAAATCAAGAGTTGGTTATTTGATAAAAATCAACAAGATAGAATAGTCCTTAGCCAGACTAACCAGAGGGCACAGAGATAGTATCCAAATTAACAAAATCAGAAGTGAAAAGGGAGACATAAGAAGAGAAACTGAGGAATTTTTTTAAAATAAATCATCAGTTCTTTCTATAAACTGGAAAATCTAGATGAAATGTATAGCCATAGAAAAGGATAATGATACCATGAACTCAAATCAAAATCAGGTAAATTATCTAAAGTGTAGTATAACCCCTTAGGAAATCAAAGCAGGCATTATAAACCTCCTGTCCAAGAGAAGGCAAGGACTAGGTAGTATTAGTGCAGAATTCTACCAGACCTTCAAAGAAGAACTAAGACCAATTCACCTTGGACTATTACACAAAATAGAAACAAGTAATGCTACCAAATTCATTCTACATATATTTGTTTTAAAAGTCAATTATTGATTTCAATTGCAACACTGCTATACTCTCTTGTCGGTTCTCATTCCCCTTCAATCCCAAGTCATTGAGAATTTCTTTCTGGGCTGGAGAGATGGCTCAGTGGTTAAGAGCATTGACTGCTCTTCTAGAGGTCCTGAGTTCCATTCCCAGCAACCACATGGTGGCTCACAACCATCTGTAATGGGATCCAATGTTCTCTTCTGGTGTTTTCGAAGACAGCAACAGTGTACTTACACATAAAAATAAATAAATTTTTTTAAAAAAAGAATTTTTCATTTATTTAAACTCCTGCCTATTATTTATTTCTGTTCATAGGAATGTTGCCTGTAGCTGAGGCTTGCCTCTGTATGTGATTGAGAATCGCTTTGATCACCCAATACTTTCTCTGCTGCTCAGTGCTGCAAAGAATGTTGTTTGAAGCCTTTAGCAGATATTTATTGTGAATCATAGATTTTGAATATTGGAGCAAGTCTCTACCATCAACGCTATCCAACTACCTTCCCTTGAGAAGAAATATCTTGGCCTGCTATCCCATCTTAGTAGAAATTGAACATGTCGTTCCACAAAAATATTAGTGATCCCCCAAAAGACACACACAGGAGCTGTTCTGATGCAACTCACAGCAGGGTCTTTATTCTATTTGAGCTAGCTTGCCCCCATTCCCAATGCACCAGCATCAGCCAGGAATGTTTTGGTGACGGTGAATCCCCATATGTCTGTGGGGAAAGCCTTTATTGTAAGCAGCAAGTAGAAAGTATGTGTGCAAGCATCTAACTGGAAAGCTGCTGTGGCCTTTAACATAATTGGCTGGTGCTGGGAGTCACCTCATAAACTTAAGTTCACCTCCCCTCTGCATTAGTGGTTGTTAGGCACGGTCTTGTAACATGACGTGCAGGCTTGTTGGGGGAATAACCTGGAGACCCTGGTATTGTTGAGGATGTAACTTGAAAACTCTAGTCTTGTTTGTGATTAGCCTAGAGAGTGGAGCTAGGTTTGGGTTTTGATGGGGAGGGGGAAACATGGAAACTAATGCTAGGTAACTGAGTTGCCCAGAAGCCTAGTTTCTATCCCTATACAATGCCCCTGGTATTATACATGCACCTAGAATTTCCTGGTACAGGCCCTATCATCATGTGATTAAGGAAGAAATAACTAGGTCCTGCTTTACTAAGGGTCCTGCCTGTTATGCAGGCCCCATCAAGAAGTGAACAACTGTAGCATGAAAACATGTTTCTGAGACAATCCTGAAAGACACCAGTAAAGGGAAATCACCACAGTTCAGAGCTTCATGCAGTAGTCATGCTCATGCATTTGTTTGGAAATGTGTGATTATTCACTGAATCATCAGCTATAAACAGTGGGACGGCTTAACTGTCAGAGACTTGGAGACAGAATGATTAGAATATTGTTGAGAGAGACATAAAATGAAGAAGTATGTGGATAGATCTCTCACAATGTTCAAAGAATCCGGGCAGTGATGGTGCATGCCTTTAATCCCAGCACTTGGGAGGTAGACGCAGGGGGATCATGGTGATGGAATAAGGATCAATAATCAATGCCAATCTATAATGAATAAACAGTAATCAATAATTATCAATACTAATTGATAACCAATAATGATCAATAATTGATGGCTCACACCTTTAATCCCAGCACTTGGGAGGCAGAGGCAGGTGGATTTCTGAGTTCGAGGCCAGCCTGGTCTACAGAGTTCCAGGATAGCCAGGACTATGCAGAAAAACCCTGTCTTGAAAAAATAAATGGTCAATGAATGTAAAAATAATTATGAAATACCGATCAAAAGGTAAGTTCAGCTGAGCAAACAGTCAGTAATCAGGTAGTTAGGGTGATCTATTCTGTGGGAAGTTAGCCATGTCCCCAGTCATATCTGTCATTTTCCAATGGGACCATGAACATAGTGGCCATGGTGGACACAGCAGGGTTTATTCATGGGTACAACAGTAGAGTCGTCCTCTCACCAAGCCTGACATGGCCACATCTGCCTGTGAGTTACAGATCTACCAGCAGTAGAGACCAACACTGAGCCCTAGATATGGAACTATATCCTGGGTTGACCAGCCAGTGACTGGGTGGCAGGTTGACTACATCTGATCATTTCTCTTGGGCAAAGGACAAAGCTTTCTTCTTCCTGGAATAGATACATATTCTGCTTATGATTTTGACTTTCATGCACATATTGCTTCTGCTAAATCCACGATCCATGGATATTCTGAGTGTCTCATTCACCACAATGGCATTCCACACAATATTGCTTCTGACCAAGGAACTCATTACACAGCAGAGAAGTGATATGTAATACAGAAAATTGACAAAGTGTTTCTTATGAGACTGTAGATATCCTGGATTCAGTCACATTAAAAATACTTTACTCAGTACATCTGGAGACAAATTTACATTACCTAAATAGTTATTCTCTTTCTAGCTAGTAGAAATACTGGCCAGCCAGGTTAATTTTTTTGATAGAGGTTTAGTAACATTTAAAATTTCCTGCTGTGATTATTTTAATTCAACAGAGATGAAGGTATGAAAATGGCTGTGGTTTAATTTAGAAGACAAGATAAGCCCTGTGCTGGATCTGCATATCTTTGTATATTTATCTGTTTTAAAGAGATTTTACTGGATATAAATACCTTTTAAATTATTAACATGTTTATGCCTGCATAAAATTTAAAATATGTATATATCATAGTTAAAAACATAGATGTGTTAGTCTTGTATGAGTGAGGACAATGTGTAATATTAATAACATCTTATGGTCTAAGAGTAGTAAACTCTTTAAAACATGTTACGTATTCCAAGGAAAGATTCAGACCCATTTTATCATTTTATATTTATTGTACCTGTGTGTAGGGAGCCAACAGAAGGCAGCTATCATCCTTGCAGCCATCTTGAGCCATATACCCTGACAAGAGACTTGATTATAACAGCCTGCACACACTTTGATAACATCTTGCTTTAGATACCCAGGATCTTCCCTTGGGTGTGTGAGACTTAAAGGTGTGATTTAGAGCCAAGACTTTAGGGCTTGACTTAAGGTGTGATTCACAGATAAAACCTAAGAGTGTGACTTAAGGGCATGACTTGGAGGCATGGCTTAGAAGTGAGACATATAAAAGGCGAGATGCAGACAGAAGAGTTCAGTACAACTTGGAGTAGGAGTTAGGCATTGAGGAAGAAGACTCGGAGGCCCAATTTCAAAAAACGCCAGGGCCGAGAGAAAAAAATGTCAAGTGGATATCATTTATTTATAAAGTATAGTCAGTAAGCATGGTGGCACGTGTCAGTAAACTCAGCAGTGCACAGCAGAGGTAGTAGTTGAAAAGTAGCTTGTACTATATATTAAGACCTTGTCACAAAAACAAACAAAAATTAAATATACACATATCATATATATGTATATATTACAATACATATAATTATATATAATATACAAAATATATAATATATAATAATATATACAATATATATTGATATTACAATATATTTACCCTTTATTTCAGTTACTACTTTTTTGCAGTATGAGACAATCTATAAAAAAAAAATGGTATACAGAGCAACAACTTGGGAAATATAGTTCTGACTTTTGTCTCTACTTTAGCACTTGTGCACTCTTGAATACCTGCTTTATAATGAAGCTTAAGTTTCCTTTTATATTATGTATAAAACTCCTACCTATTCTACCACAAAGGATAAGGGGAGATGTCTATGAAAACATAAAACCAAGATACTATGACAGATAATAATGTAATTAAACATCAGATGAACAGCTTACACATACCCATTGTCAGTCTGTTTTCTTAAACGAGTTTAACACTTGAATCACCCAGTCAAATGCACTCAACAAATGCATAACGTTCTTCAGGTTTTAATGAAGCATTTGATGTAGAACTTGTGAGGAAAACTTTACAATTTAGTTAAGGCATTCTAAATTATCTTCATTTATGCATTGGATTTTATAATAAAATTAAATGCAGAAATAACAATTGTACAATCCTGTGTAAGTAATAAGAGGTACTAAAAATACTTAGAAATAAATCTAGCTATGACTTTAATGATGCTAATATAATTTAGAAAAAGTGACTGCACCCAGATAGCAGTTCTGTTGACCAGGTGGTTTGCAGGTCTTTTGGGGTCATCTTTTGATGTGCCAAATCACATGTCCTGAATGATTTTCCCCAGAGGAACTAATTTATCATAAGCTTAAGGTTGTAAATGGTAAGGTTTCTTACAGAGCTGTACATTAGTATACAAGTGAGCACATCGGTTAGCAAACATGAGCCATAGGCTGTAAAGCAGGTTGCACGTGACAGGGAGACACTGATGAATGGGATTAGATCTAAAGAGATTTACTACAAAATGACGACAAGGATTCTCCCTTTGCTAGCACCTTTACTAATAATTCACACAAGAGAAAGTATTCTGAGAAAGAAAGCAAAATATAATATTAGAGGGCAACATTCTAGAGTGAAATCTAGGAGTAATAAATACATTTCTATGAACACTTCTAGCTAGAAATGATTGATACAAGTATTAATTATAATCTGGATTATTTTAACACATCTTTGCCTCATGAAATTCATGGATGTATATTATACAGGTAATATATTTACAATTTTAAGAGATAATGTGTCCAAATACAGTAGTGCACATCTATGTAGCTGATTTGAGGCAAACACAGAAATTAGAAGGCTTGCCTGACCTACACTTTAAGTTGCAGCTTGTACAACTGAGACCCTGTCTCACAAGACTACCAACAACAAAGTAATAATAAACAATACCCCCCCCCCAAAAAAAGCAAGCAAGCAAACATGGGTACTCGGAGGTCTGTTAGTTGTAGAATAATTGTCTAGCATGTAAAAGGCCATGAGTTAAATGACTACTGAAAAACAAAATCCAACAAAATAAAACAAATGTACAGGAGATATGTAAAGAAAATGCTCAAGCTAAGAGGAATAACCAAGACATGGAACTGGACTAACCTTAGATAATATGATAGTGAATAAGAACGAAGTCACGATTCATCATTTTTTCTTTTACTTTCTTGGAGGTGGGGTTTCTCTGTGTAGCCCAGGTTGTCCTGGAACTCACTGTAGAGACCAAGTTGGTCTTGAACTCACAGATCTCCCTGTCTCTGCTCTGCCACCCCTCGCTGGGATTAAAGGTGTGCACCCATCAATTTTCAAAGGTTTAACTTTCAGTTCCCAGATGTAACCACAAAAGCCATTTAAAACAAAGGACGATGAAGAGAAACAAGCATAACTACTATAGATAAAAACAAATCAACAGAAAGTTAGCAGCTCTGAAGAGTAGAGCTAACCCCGTGCACCTACTTACAGCATGTAAAGCAAAAGTGCACTACAAACACAAACAGGAACAACTAGCTTCTGAGAAAACAATGTATAAAATTATTATATTAAAATAAATTAGGAGAGGATGGAAAGGACAAAATATAAAATTTATGGATGGGAAATGATTCTAAAAGCATCGAGAAAAAGTTCAACTAAATTTTTAGCACCCGGAAGGACATCCTGACAGCTGAAATCCAGTGAAGGTGAGAGAGGAAGTGAAGGAAAGACCTAACATCCCTGCACTCCTCATCCAGTCCTGCAGCTTTAAATTATTATTTTTAATTATTATTATTTAATATTATGTAAATGTCACTAACCATCAAAGCTATAGTTCACTACCAGACCTTTCTCCTGAACATCTGAGTTTTAACTGTCCACAATGACATCTCCACTTTGGATCTATTCTAAGGCAAATTTAACAAGGCCCTAACTAAACTCCTGTATATAAACTATTTTGACTCTGAAAACCTGTAACATGCGAAGTCTTTTCCAACCATTTTAACATGAACCCGTTTTTTTAGATGTCAGGCTCAGAAATCTTACGAGCCGTACCATTCTCAGCAATTCTAATTCTCATCTGAGGCAACTCCATCTTTACTTGCTCCTATCATACTCTCCTATCGCTGTGACCTTTCCTGACAACATTATGATCTGATCAACATTGTCAGATTTAATACACAGCCAAGCTCACATTTATGCTAAGATCATGCTCAACATACATGTATCGTTCAACATAAATGTGTAATTCCTGACAATAATCCCATGTGTTCTGCCTTCTCTCTAACTCTGATTCTTAGCGTTTACCTTCCTTTGTTACATTCTTGACTTTCTTGGAAGAAGTTAGATGAATCCCCATGTCATGATTTAGTATGGCTCATTTCTCCTACTTGAAAACAAATCTAGATACTCTGGATATATATTACACACATATATAATATATATTACATACATATATATTATATATTACATATATGATATATTACATATATTAAACATATTATATATTCCATATATATATACATATATTACACATATTACATATATATTACATATATCACATACTTATATATATTACATAAATATATGTTATATATTACATATATTACATATATTACAAATATTACAAATATTACATATATTACATACACATATTTAAATTATATATATTAGATATATATTACATATATATTACATACATATATATTATATATTACATATATATTATATATTACATATATATAATATATGTAAGATGCTTCAAATTTATTAGTGAAAACTAACAGACTATGTTTTTAAAAACAGCATATTACCTGCAACCTACTCCTAATCTCTGTTGAAGTGACCTATGCTCCTTATTAGAGGATCAGTCCAATGCTTCAGGGGCTTGTACTGCACAGTGCTGGACTTTCTTTTTGTCATTTTAAATTTTTTTTTCAGACAATTACATTTTCCCCTTTCCTTTCCTCCTATATACTGCCCTTCTTTTCTTTTTATTCATTTCCTCAATGAATCTAGTTGTTGCCGTGTGCCTGTGTGTGCCCGTGTGCATATTTCTAGGCACATAAATATTTCCTAAGTACTTTATATTTAGTAATTCAGTATTACAAAATGAACAAATAAATGTCTAGGTGTCTGTAAACAATATTTTGCAAAGGGCAATTGTACAAGAAAAGTGCTGAAATAATTAGTAGGCAATTCACTGAAAAGAGACTCTTAAAGAATGAAAAAAGAAATCACATATGCTAAGAAGCAAAAAATGTAAATTATATAAGAAGCACATGTAAAATTAAAAATTAAAAATG
The DNA here is from genome assembly GCF_011762505.2 of Arvicanthis niloticus. Classification (NCBI taxonomy): domain Eukaryota; kingdom Metazoa; phylum Chordata; class Mammalia; order Rodentia; family Muridae; genus Arvicanthis; species Arvicanthis niloticus. Next base: position 2,537,606 of record NW_023044979.1, on the reverse strand, counting down.
TTAATTATATTAATGCCCATTAAGTAGAAAATGAGCAACCCACAATTACCAAATACAAAAATGTAACAGAACCTGAGATTTAAAAGGTAGTACGTCTGGGACTGGTGCTGTATACATCTAATCTCAGCCCTTGGAAGGGGGATCTGGAGTCCATATCTGTGAGTTCAGTCAGCTTGGTCTACATAGCCTGTTCTAGGTTAGCTGGGGTTGCATAATAAGACCCTGGGCCAAAAAGAGTTACAAGAGGCTGATTAATCAGTGATGAAATAAAGCATTTGCCTGACTTTCTACCTCAATTTTTGACTTTGTACCTCAAGTCCAGAAACAAGTCACTTCTGTGACAGAGAAAAATAAACACTGATAATATAGTAAATAACACTAGGTGTATAGACATTAGACATGTCCACTTAGAGACAAATGATATAAATGAAAAAAATATAGATGTAAGATTGACTTCAGAATAACCAGGAAAAGCTGAGGTAGAAGAAAGCAAATGGGACTCTGCTTTCTTTCTTTAGACATAAACACCAGGATAAATCAAAATCCTTGCTTTTTGAAATATTATTTTCTATCGTTTATTATTTTAATGTTCAATAAGAGTACAAGTTAAATTTATTATGGTTAATCTAATCAGCTTTTGAAAGCATGTTGTGTACATGCTTTAAATAAAAATACTGCCTCTGATTTAAAGGTTCTTAAACCAGTTAAGAAAGTCAAACACTTCGCAAAAAGTCATGCTTAATACTATTCAGTATGTTGTAAACTTAAGAACAAAAGCAGTTGATAATGTTTATGATTATACACAGGACTTAAACTGAACTGATTGTCCCTCTCCATGAACATAATTGAATATATCTAAGATTAATAAGTGTGTTTATAAATAGCCTCAGGCATCTTTTCTTCTATCCTTCTAAGACTGTATATATAGATGCAAAATATACATCTCATGAAATAAAAATACATGCAATTACTTAATCTATGAAATCAGTTGAAGTAAATACTCAAAACAACCAATAGAAAAACACTGAACACTAAACCTACTGGATATTTTTCTAAAAGAAAATTCATGTTTGTAAAATACAACATTTCATCTTTGCTTTTAAAACATGAAAGGTAGCCAAATAAACGTTTTACTTTATTGCTGACATAATCTGTACAAGTATGTCATATGTGAGATATGGATTAATAATATTAATTAATAACATTAATATTATTATAGTATTATATGTAATATATAATACAATATATATTATATTATATATAATTAGGGTTACTATATATAATATATAATATAATATAATATATAATAATATTTTATAATATATAATTAATATATAATAATATATGTTAATATTATTACACTTTATGTTATATAATATAATATATAATATATAATATTAATATTACTGATATTATTAATATTATTAATCCAACCTGCTGTTGGATGGTTAATGTTCATTATTTTATTTTCTGAATGTGCATACACATATATAAATGTATAGATTGGTTGATACTCTTCAGACTTGGTGCTAAAACCCCAATTCCTTCCCAATATCTTCAATTCACTATAAAGGAGCAACTGCAAAAGATGAAATTGTATTTTAAGTTTTGCTTTCCAGATCTCACCTAGGTAACTTTTAACAGTGATAATGCTTCAGCAAAGAAAACAGACCAATATTTGTATACACGCCTATTTGAGAGTAAAGAGAGGGGAGAATGAAACTGAGATAGTTAAAAATACTGTACGTTTTCTTGGAACAAGTGAAGTGAATCCCCCTGTCGTGACATAGTGTGGCTCATGTTCCCTACTTGAAAACAACTCTAGGTACTCTGGCTATATATACATATATATATATATATATATATATATATATATATATATATATATATATGTGTGTGTGTGTGTGTGTGTGTGTGTGTGTGTGTGTGTATGTATATGTATATATATATCATATATACCATATGTATATTATATATACCATATGTATATTATATATTACACATATATTACATATATTAATGCATATATTACATACATATATTATATATTTCACATGTATTACAGATATTACATATATTACATACATGTATATTATATATATTACATATATTACATACACATGTTACATATATTACATACATATATATATATATATATATTAATGTAAAAATATAGAGAGCTCCCACCCAATACTAACAATGCTTGATCCTACTTAGGTCCTGAGATCATGAAAGACTGAGTGCATTCAGACCGAAAGAACATGGAGATGTGTGGTGAGTGAGGTGGACAGGATTGAAGAGAAGTTGGAAGTAGGGAAAGAGTATGATCAATATCGTGCTTGTGAACATTTTTCTGACTGAAAAAATAAAGTAGAGAATTTCTGCTAGCAAAATAGATGGACCTAACCTAGGCCAATCTTTCTTCTGAAGACAGCTAAAGAATCTGTACGAAGTAAAAACATCGGTTTCTTTTTTCTTTTCTTTTTTTTTGGTTTTTTTTTTTTTTTTTGGTTTTTCAACACAGAGTTTCTCTTTGTAGCCCTGGCTGTCCTGGAACTCACTCTGTAGAAAAGGCTGGCCTCAAACTCAGAAATCCGCCTGCCTCTGCCTCCCAAGTGCTGGGATTAAAGGTGTGTGCCATCAATTATTGATCATTATTGGCTATTAATTATTATTGATGATTATTGATTACCATTTATTGGTTATTGATTAGCATTGATTATTGATAGTTATTTCATCACCATCATCCCCCTGCCTCTGCCTCCCAAAACATCAGTTTTAAAGCACTGGATTGCTAAAAAAAATCTGTCAAGAGACACAAGTGAAAGCGGAAGCTGGAAACTCAGGATTTCTAAAATTACAGCCAATTTTTTCTCTACGGCTGCTTGCTGCTGATTTAAGTCTGGTTCCTGTTCCTGTTATAAACACTTGACCAAAACAACTTAGGGAGCAAAGAGTTGACTTTAGCCTACAGTTTACAGTCCATCATCTATCAATGCCTAGAGAAGAGCTCAAGGCAGGAACCCAGAGGCAGGAGCTAAAGCAGAGCTCATGGAAGGATGCTGCTTACTGGTTTGTTCCCTACTTCTGTTCAGCCAGACTCCTTATACAACCTCCTGTGGACCTGGTTCTCCTCCAACAATTAGCAAGGAAGAAAATGTCTCATTGACATGTCCATTTGCTGGAGACTAGTAGAAACCTTCCCACGGATGTTTGGAAGTGCAAACATCCAAACTTGAGGAAGTGCAACCTCAGACAGTTCAGGAAGTGCAGCTTGCTGCCTGCTCCTGATAATGGAACAGCAGTGTACCAGAACAAGAAACACCACAGGACGTCCCTCCGGGTGGTTGACATCAATAGGAGAAAAGACCACAGGATGTCCCCCCAGATGGACGAATACAGTAAGATCAGGGTGTTCTGCCTGTTTTATATGGGCAGTGACATAGTCTCTCCCAGGTAAAGGTGACGTAGCCAGGTGGATTCTGGGAATGTATGGCTGACTTCGATATGCTCCTTTTTCCTCGTATTGTCCTCCCTCCCCATTTTTTTGTTAGGAACTGTGTAAGTTGAGAGTTGCTTTCGCATTAAAATCAGACCCTGACAATTCTCCTTTTGCTTGGTCTCGCTTCTTTCTCTCACCTATGTTCCTTTTCAAGTGAGATGCCCCTCGATCCCCAGGAATAACTGAGACCCATGGGTCGGGTCAGCCATTGGCCAATCTGAGAGAGGCTGTTTTTTTCCGTCGTGAGTCCTTCTTCTAAGATGCATCGAGTTGACAACCAAGAAAAGCCATCGCACCATGGCCAGAGGACTTTGTCAAGAAAGCTCAGCAACACTGGGGACACCGACGACAGGAGTAATAAAGAGCCTCAGGCTGCCAGACACTAGACAATTCTCCATACTGGATACATCCAGCTAAAGACCCAGCAAAATTAAATAAATTAAATAAATAAATAAATAAATAAATAAATAAATAAATAAAATCATTGGGCATGATGGTATATAACCATAATCCAACACTCAGAATACAGAAATAGGAGGATTTCGGGTTTGAGGACAGCCTTGGCTTCAAGTTTCAGTCAAGTCTGAATTACATAGTTAAATTCCGGTCTAAAAAACCAAAACTTCCTTGAAAACTCAAAATAAGAACAAAACCCCCCAGTAACTAACTCAAATACAAAGATACATAAGAGATGATGTATCAGTGCTACTGGCAATCCAAGTAGTAACATTCTAAAGAAATGTGTTACTTTAGAATGTGTTACTATGGTCTGGCAGGGTGGTGCACGCCTTTAATCCCAGCACTTGGGAGAAAAAAGCAGGAAGATGATGGTGATGGAATAATGATCAATAATCATGCCAATCAATAATAAATACCAATCAATGACCAATAATCAACACTAGTCAATAACCAAAAGTGATAGATTATCATGATAATCAGCAGTCAATGCTAATCAATAATCGATTCTAATCAATAGCCAATAACAATCAATAATTGATGGCATGGCCTTTAATCCCAGCATTTGGGAGGCAGAGTCAGGGGGATCACAGTGATGAAATAACGATCAATATTCAATGCCAATATATAATCAATAATCAATAAACAGTAATCAATAATTATCAATACTCATTGATAACCAATAATGATCAATAATTGATGGCACACACCTTTAATCCCAGCACTTGGGAGGCGGAGGCAGGCAGATTTCTGAGTTTGAGGCCAGCCTGGTTTACAGAGTGAGTTCCAGGACAGCCAGGGCTACACAGAGAAACCCTGTCTCGAAAAAAAAAATCAAAAAAAAAAAAAATCCAAGAAAAAAAAGAATGTGTTACTATTTTAGTTTACTAAAAAATTAAACGTATGCCCTCCTAAGCACTAGGTACAGCATTCTTTATCATAAACACTAGAGGCCACGATTATTCAGCCACTATCTTTTTTATTTTGGAAAGTTTTGATAGAGGTGTATCTCGAAGACACAAAATGATCCAACAGTCAACATTTCTGACTGTTACATGGGCTCCCCAGTTTCGGTTTAGAGGCATCTGATATTGTAGGTACCTACAACAGGAAAATTAATTTTGGGGGGAGTCAAAATATCAATAAAGTACTTAAATTGAAAAAAAAAGTTTTGGTTTTCTAATCATGGTTTTTCAAATCATGTTCTATGAATGCATGGAAGCAAATATACATGGTTATGGTGTGAATATAAAATAATAATAAAATAAATAATAAATATAAAATGTCTCACCCAGGTTCATGTGTTAAACCAGCTGTGTGTGCTATTGTGGGAGGATGTGTGGCATCAGTGGAAGAGGCAGGAACATGAATTTCAAGGTCTTCTGGCCTCCCTGGTTCTCTCTCTGTCAACTCCTCCAGAATGTGGCCTCAACTCAAAGTATGATCTGCCCCTATGACTATGGACTGATCTTTTGCAAAATCTTTGGCCAAAATCAATCCATTCTTAGGTATCCAGCAACAGCAATGGAAACTATGAGTAACACCCACAAAAATAATCTGATGCACTACTCACCAAAATCCTGATTAAATCACTGCAAATTTATTTTGCAAATTCTTAAACTTTTAAACGAAGCACATTCCTGATATAGGTACATTTAAACTGTTTACAGTAAACTAAGTAACTGATAACAATTGCAGAACAAAATGTGCCAATCTTCAAGTGAAACCTCACAAAACCTAGGCTTAACCAATAAAATTTATTTGTGAAACAAACCTAAGAACTCAAGGGAAGACAGACTGTGCAAGTCACAGGGCACATAAGCATAACAAATTGCTAACACTGGCTATCTCAAAGAGAGGGCAATCCACATTGCTACAGGCTATCTCAAAGACAGAGCAATCCACATTGCTACATTCTACACTGCAAAAAGTATCATGTTAACCCAAGATTATATGTCGGCTTTGCAATGAAAATATCTTATTCACAATCTGTAGAAAGATGAGAGATAACAAACGTCAATAGAAACAGTGAATTCTATACTGTTAGTTGATTTTAAGATTAAGTTATTATAAATTGCAAGAATATTTTTATATACTTTAGCCCTTAATTGAAGTTAAAATTTAAATAAGAATGGGAAGAAAATGAAACTGCTAGTTATTCAGAACATCAATATATAGATGCTGGTAGGTCCTGGGAGATTCTTGTTAATTAAAATACTTAGAAGCTAGATTCTTTGTTAGTGGTAATCAAATAACCAAGTATATTTAAAAGAAACCAACTGTTCTGTAGATTGGAATATAAAAAAAAATCTTAGAAATAAGCTTCCATTTATAGAATAAAATAAAAATACTTACAACAAGGAATAGACTGAATTGGTCCAACCTCTGGGAAGGTCACAAGAAGAGACATCCCTGGAAGATCACTTTGATTTGAATGTTTGGTAGTTTTATCAGCCCAAGCCACCACCTTTTTTCTCTCTACTAAACTTTCAATATCTTTGAAGTAAGAATCAAAAGCAGCATTTGACAGGCCAGTTTCTTTAAATCTCCAATACTGTTTTGTTTTTTGTTTTTTGTTTTTAGGGCTAGAAGCAAAGCATTCAATAAACTACAAAGAAGATGACAAGAAAAGAGAGATCTCTGTTATAAACACACTACTGTAGTTTCTTTGGTACAACAGGCAAAGTATTACAGTATCACTAAAATGATTTCCTATGTAACTTTACTTGGCAAATTCTCTAAGCCTGCACCAAGTCTATGTGAGGCCAAACTGTCCTTTATAAAAAACTCTCTCTGTTGACTCTCTCCCTTAATACCCATTAAATTGTTAATATTAGCTTCTTCACAATTCAAATTTGTCTTGTAGAAAATTGAAAATATTAATATTAGTTTTTTCACAATTCAAATTTGTTTTGTAGGAAATTGAAAATATTAATATTAGTTTTTTCACAATTCAAATTTGTTTTGTAGGAAATGTTCTACAGGTAGTCCTGGTAGTTTCTATGTGATCCTGCGAGTCCATACCCAGCTGAATCCCTGTCATTTTCTAAGCCCACAGCCTCTATGTCTTACCTCATGGCTTCTTCACAGTCCATGAAGTTAGACTTACAACAGTTGCATCATTATCAAATGTGGATATTTTGGTATATGACATATACACTACAGTATAGTAACTACACAAAGATAGAAGGTGAGTGTCGGAAAGGCCTGGGGATCTGAGGAGGGGAGGACAGCTACAGCTCATAGATTTATAGATCTCTGAACTCTTGGCAACTGTACTGTTCTGGGGAGTAAGATTACTAGGTCTGAAAGTACAATGAAAGATTTACTTTTGATGTTCAGAGTATTCCCATAGTTTCAAGATTGGAAGTGACAAGTGTTTCACTATACTTAAAGTGTGAATTTAAGCAACAGACAGACATTATGCAGATTGCCTACTTTCTTGGGAAAATCTCATAGTAACGGGGTGCTGAGCTCAAGCACAGCCAGCATTCCTGGAACAGGGTGTAATTGGCACTTATTGTGATATAGTCCCAGCCAGAGGAGGGCTTCCAATGGGCCTGGCCAGTCGTCTCACAGTCCCAGGACTTGTAATAGAAGTCCGAACCTCCCCCATGGTAGCGGTATGCCCGGGGTCAGTGTGATCCGGGACAGACATAAAAGGTTACTTCTTTGAGCTGGCTTCTCTGATTGGGGGTTGCCGCAGTACCCCCCAGGAGACCCCAGCTCGCCCTCCTTTGGGCACCGGTCGTCCCTCATCGGGGCATGCCTGTGGGGCCGCAGAAGCAGCACCAGCCAGAGTTCCTTGGATACTGAGAAAAAGTTTGGTAGAACTCGAAGTGGCCTTCAGAGGCGAGAGCGGCGCTATGGAGTCAGATCCATGCACGACATGGACAGGGAACCACTCTGTGAGGCAGAGGCTCCAGGACACTGTGGGTTTGTGCTTTCCCATGAGAACTTACAGTAAGTAGTCAAAGCCTCTCTTTTTCGATAAAAGAAAAATGTATCTTTCTGAATTGATGCTGGAGAAATGTCTTTTTCCTGCTGGTTCAAATTTAGCACAAAAGTGGCATCCGATCAAACAGCATACCGCTCCTGTGAGCCCCCATTTAACATTTTTGATACGTTTGATCCATAACTGGTGTCTTTGAAGCTACTGCAAAGGTCAATCCATTGTATAAACTGGGACTAAAGTTAGCCCCTGGGATGACGGAAATAAGTGGAGATGGTTCTGCAATTCTACAAATGAATTGTGACTCAGAAGAGGATTCAATCACCCTCTGTCTGCAGTCAAGGAGGCAGAAGCAGCGCCAGGGGTAGCCCCCTTCAAAGTCCCACCCTGGCGCTCCTGTTGCCAGCTTACACAAGTCTGGGTACAGTTCCGGGTACCAAGTCCAGAGGGCATGCGTTCCGGAGACAGACCAGACGATGTCCCCCTGACTGTTTAGGACCTCCCAAGTGAATGACTTGGGAGCGTGGGGACTGGAAGAAGTCGTCTTATTGGCAAAATAAAGGAAAACTAGGAGCGTGAAAGTCTTATCTTTAAAGGGTTTGGGGTACGGTGGGCTTTCCATCTCGTGGCCTGGTTCGATTCTGGAACGGAGGTAGCCAATTTGACGTGGGCGGCGTGAATCCAGTGAGCGATGCTGTCTACTTTCAGTGCCGTTGGGGTGGTTAGTAGCACGACAAAGGGTCCCTTCCACCGCGGTTCCAGGTTCTTTAATTGATGCCGTCGAACCCAAACCGAATCTCCTACTTGGAACCGGTGAGGCGTCGTTAGGTGGTCTGCCTGCTCTTGGTAGGCACCTGCAAGGAATTGCCAAATCTCCTTCTGGACGATCTGTAGCGCCTGCAAGTGATCTGGAAAGGGGAGGCTATCAGCAAGGGATGGGAGGTAAGGATTCAAGAGGCTGGCCGCCAGGGGAGGCGCCCCATAAAGAATCTCAAAGTGGGTAAGTCCATGTGGCCCAGGCGTGTTTTGGGCTCGATACAAAACCAGGGGTAGCAGGGTCACCCAGTCTCTAGTGCCAGGTGCCAGCGTTAATTTGGTTAAAGTCTCCTTTATAGTTCTATTTACTCTTTCTACTTGACCTGAACTCCTGGGGTTATATGCGCAATGCAGTTTCCAATTTATCCCCAGTGCTTTGGCCACTGACTGACTTACCTGGGAGATGAAGGCGGGTCCGTTGTCTGAGCCCAGAATATGTGGTATCCCGTAGCAGGGGATGACTTCCTCTAACAGTTTCTTTGCAACCACCCTCTCAGTCTCATGTTTTGTCGGGTAAGTCTCTACCCAGCCTGAAAAGGTATCTACAAAAACCAACAGATACCTGTATCTATAGAGCCCAGGTTTTACCTCTGTGAAGTCGATTTCCCATTGAGTTCCGAGTCGGTTGCCCCGGGCACGGGCTCCACGGGGCACCCTGTTGTGTCCTGCATTAACCTGGGCACAAATGTCACAATTGGCTGTGACTTGATGGAGAATCTTGTCTTTTCCCAGGAACAGTTGTTTCTCCTCTTCTTTATCTACCAGCATTTTTATTTTCTTCTGACCCAAATGGGTCATCCTGTGTAGGCATTAAATTAGAGCCTTGGTTTGCTGTGTGGGCCAGATTGGCTTTCCCTGGTGGACCCATAGTCTGGAGATGGGGTCATAGGCGGCCCCCATTTTCTTGATCTGCTCTAGATCCTCTTGACTATATGTGATTGCCAGTGGGGGTTCATCTTCGGGGTCGGCTCTGACCCGGAGGGCCTCAGTGGACTCCCTCACCGCCGCCTCTCTTGCTGCTTTATCTACCAAGCGGTTGCCCCAGGCCTCGATGTTGTCTCCTTTCTGATGGCCTGGGTTTGTATTATGCTCAGGGCTTCTGCCATGCGGAGGGCCTGGGCCAGGGCAATTAACTCTGTCCTCTGAGCCGATGTTCCCGGCAGCAATGTTTCTGCCCAGATCACCTCTGAGGTGGTGGTAACTGCAGCTCCTGCCTTTCGTAACCCGTTGTGTACGAAGCTGCTCTCATCGGTGAACCAGGTGTAGTCTGGAGAGGAGAAGGGCTGATCTGTCAGGTCGGGGCATGTCCCATGTACTTCCGCTAGGATCTGGATGCAATCATGGGGGTCGGGCTCCCCAGGGAGGGGGAGCAAAGAGGCCGGATTAAGCACTACCAGGGATCCATAGGTGATTCGTTCGAAGTCCAGAAATAAAGTGTGATAATGTGTCATTCGGGCGTTGGAGAGCCATCTTCCTGGGGGTTGCTTTACCAGGGACTCCACCGCATGCGGGGCAAACACCATCACCGGCTGGCCCAATGTTAACTTCATAGAGTCCTTGAGCAAGAGGGCGATGGCCGCTACCATCTTGAGGCACGGTGGCCATCCGGCAGCAACCGGGTCCAATTTCTTCGACAGGTAGGCCACTGGTCATCGCCAGGGCCCCAATTTCTGTGTCAAGACCCCCTTCACATATCCCTGTTTCTCATAGTTAGCCAGATGTACCTTGCGCTCAGTGGTCCACTGGTAGGATTTTCTTCCGGTTGCCCCTTGGACCCACGCTGTCTTCTCACTCAGGGGTCCCGGTTGGCGGGTGAGAACCGAATGCTGGGCGCCGGTATCGACCAAAAAGGTGGCTGGCTGCCCCCCCACTTGAAGGGTTATCCGGGGTTCGGGGGGGGGCTCCTGACCCTGACCTCCGTAGTCTTCTAGGTTTAAGAGGGAGGTCTGTGCCGGCCTGGGCCTACGCGGGCCCCTCGGTCTCCTGGGGCAATCTTTTATCCAGTGGCCCCTTTCCTTGCAGTAGGCACATTGATCTCAATCTACCGCTGGGGCTCTCTTTTCCCGTTCTCCCGGTTTCTGGCTACTCTGTCTCTGCCCTGCTACTACAGTGGCCATTATTTTACTAAGATCTCTGTTGCGTTTCCTATCTCTCTGGGCCTCTCTCTCTTCTGTTTCTCTCCTCAACCTCTCCTCCTTCTCTTCCTGTGTCTCTCTAACTTCCTTTTAATATCTGGAGCCGACTGCCAGATAAAAGACATGATAAGGTGAGTGGCCAGGCTCGGATCCTCCGGGTCATATGGGGTATGTACCCAGTAGGCATCCTTCAGACGTTCCATGAACGTAGATGGATGTTCCTCTGGTCCCTGAGTGACTGACATGACCTTGGCCAAATTGGTGGGCTTTTTACCTGCCACTAGGAGACCCGCTACAAGCAACTGGCAATAGAGACGTAGGCTGGCCCTACCTGCAGCCGTGGTGAAGTCCCACTAGGGTAGCTTCAAGGGGAAGGCCTCCTCAATTTCAGCCGGTAACTGTAAATACAGACCAGGATTCCCCCGACCCCGCCCACCCGCCCTGGCCCCTCCCCTCCACCCTGACCCCGCCCCCGCTGGCCCCGCCCTGGGCCACCATGTCTCCTGCGGGCGCTGCGTTCCCTCTGAGGCCTTGGCCCAGTTGGAAGCCATGGGTGACACAAAGTGCCTAGAACCGGAGCTGCGCGGCCCCGGGGTGGGCGGAGCCTCGGCTCACCGTCGCTAGGCCCCGCCCACCGCATCCGTCCGCGGCGCCTCAGCAGTCTCCCCGCCACCCACCACATCCTGTCTCCGCCACCGCTGCCGAGGGCCTCTGTGACGCACTTCCGCTTCCGGGGAGGGCGGGGCTGCGCCTTCGGAAAAGAGGCGAGGCCCTTCCACCCGGAGACGCGGTGCTGCTTCCGGTTCCCGGGCTCCCGCGAGGGGACTTCCGGTCAGGCAAACAAAAAAAAAACCAAAGAAAACAAACAAAAAACCAAACAAAGAAGACAGGTGTAGCTGGGCAGTGGTCGCTTTTAATCCCAGCACTCGGGAGGCAGAGGCAGGGAGATGATGGTGATGGAATAATGATCAATAATCATGTTAATCAATAATCAATACTAATTGATTGTCAACATTCAATACTAGTCAATAACCAAAAGTGATCAATAATCTTAATAATCAATAATTGATAATCAACAGACAGTGATAATCAATAATCAATATTAATCAATAGCCAATAATGATCAATAATTGATGGCGCATGCCTTTAATCCCAGCACTTGGGAGGAAGAGGCAGGCAGATTTCTGAGTTTAAGGCCAGCCTGGGCAACAGAGTGAGTTCAGGGACTGCCAGGATTACTCAGAGATAGCAGCCGGAGACTACATTTCCCATAAGGACTCCTACCAAAATGGTGGTCAAAGAACTAAATGCGCACGCGCATCAACCTCAATCCAATATGGTGGCTGGCCTTCGAACTACATATCCCATGAGGCCACGAGGAAAAAAAGAAAGATGGCGGCCAGTGGGAGACTACATTTCCCATGAAGGCGCTGGACCGGCACACAGGCCTGATGTATGCAAATCCTGACCAGAGCCCAGTGACTGCACCAGGAGACAACCACTGCCACCATCACAGTCCGGGAAAAGCACCTCTGTCCCGGTGGTATCCGTGGCCTCCTTCTGACGTCACAGACCAAGCGATGCAATCTGATCAATCACCTGCCACAGGGCTGCTGCAGACAGGGAGATGACTGGAGCCTCCAGGTACCGTGAATGGCGGGTGGAAGCGGAGGGCCCAGGTTGCCCATGAATCTGAGGCAGAGGCATGACTGGAGTTGCTTATAGGTACTGGCTGGCTGACCTATGGACACACCCCCAGACTTGTACTAAGGAGAACTGTATCATGTTGGGTGTTATTATTGAAAGACCCCCCAGGAGGGGAGACCCTCACTCTAGTCTCGGGATATCGCAATCACTCAGTAACTCACAAGACACAAGAGGCTTTATTTCAGCTGGGCTGAGGTCGAGACTCATAATGAGGAGTGTCTACTAGGAGGCCAGGAGGAGAAAGGTATTTAAAGGAAAAAAAAACACAAACCAGGGGAGTGAAGGGGAAACCAAGGAAGGATATCATAAAAATAGTGGAAAGTTCCAGCCTATTTTTCAGTCGGTCACGTGGAAACATCATGTATATGTTTTTATCAGGAATTGAATCTTGCTCAACCACCTACTTTGTGGTCAGCCAGTTCCCGGAACGACCCAGCTGACCTGGATTTTTAGTTCTGCTTTCTTGTGGTCAGCCAGTTCCTGGAACCTGGAGCTAGTGAACTGGCTGGCCTACATTCTTGGCTCAGCTCTAGGGGGTCATAAAAACTTTCCATACCCTTTATAAATTTTTATATCTTTCAATTGTCACCTGGTCATCGTTTTCATGAGGACACAAGGGTCACCAGTGTGTGTGAAACTGACCATCGATGGACTGTAATTACTATCATGGGCTTTCATTTTAAGATCTAAAATAAAGTACTTAAGTACAAGCATGGAGGTACAAGCCTTAAATCCCAGAAGAAAAGTGACAAGCAGTTCTCTGATTCAAGTCTTCCTGGTACAGAACAAGTTTTAGGTAAAGAAAAGCTTAGGTACAGGCAAAGTATTACACATGTATTACCCAGAATTCAGGAGACAGAGCCATGCAGACCTCTGAGTTCAAGGTTCATCAACTGGGTAAGATCCAGGACAGCCGAGCTTAGGCAGTGAAGTTGTTAAAGAATAGAAAGCTGGTGATGGTGTAATAGAAGGAGCCATGTTCCAGCCCCAGCAAGCAGAGGAACTCAGCAGTTTGTCCTTGTGGCTCTGAGAGGAAAGAATAGAAGAGACAACTGAGACAATTGATGCTGGTTGGCTGTAGTTAAAAAATTAGTGGGGATGAAGAAGAAACCAGCATCACTGAGGTGAAATCTTGTGGTGGGTTTTTTCTGAGAGGATAAAGAAGCTGTGTTCCAGAGATAGCCAAGGTTGTCCCTTGTTGTGCACCTGGATTTGATCATGTGTGAGAATCATCCAGGTGGTATTGGTTTTTAGGCATAAATGAATCTCATGCAGAGCAGCTAAGGCTTGGCCCAGTAAAGGGAGTGCAGGAGAGGAAAACAGTGAATCCTAGTCACAGGAGAAGAGCCCAGCATATTGAAGATGTCAGTCCCATGGGATGAGCAGAATGAACAGCAGCGGCAGTAAAGTGGAGTCAAGCAGAAGCTAGAGTGAAATAGATGGAAGAGCTGGAGAAGTGACCCAATCTGTTTTGAGGAGTGCAGAGGATCATGTGTGGATCCCAGATACTGGAACAAGAAGCTGTAATATTGAAGTTACCTTTGAAACCCTAATATTTTGAAATTCCAGAGCTGTGGGGTACCTGCTTAGGAAAACTGTTTCAGACAGTGCAGTAGCAGATAGTGAGGCAGGTCTTTGAACAAACTACCTTTTCTACTGCCATGCATGGCTTGTGGTTGAACAGGAGCATCTTTCAATAATAAGGCCCTCAGGCACAAAGATTAGTTTGTAAAGCCCAATCACTTCTGTTTTAGAAAGTGCATGAGCACCTTTCAATAATCAGGACCTCAGGCACAAAGATGAGTTTGTAAAGCACAATCAATTCTGTTTCTGAGAGTGCACAAAGTCCACTTGAGCAAACATCCTATGACAAGCCCCTCTTGTCAACAGCCAGTCAAGGTACAACTGCAGGGTTAAGCTACATATCGATAACTAACACACCTTACAGAGACAAAGTTAGTCTACCCATCATGGTTGTCAGATGGTTTTGCCCCCTTGGTTGGTTCCTGCAGATTATGCCAGTCATGCAGCTTTTAAAATATTAAGTTGCTGACCTGTGTGTTAATGTCCAAATCTTGCTGTAACTGCAATAAATACCCAGCACCCCTAGACTTGGTCTCTCAGATTCGATCTCACGTGAGGCTGACTGGTAAGAATCCTTATTACAGAGCTCATAATAAAGACCTCCATGTGTTTGCATTACAATAGGATCCTCGTTTTTTGTTGGGGCCTCTGTGATGTGGACATTACATTTTAGTGCATTGACTGGAACCCCAAAACCCTCAGGACTCCCAACTAAAGGATTGAAAGGCCGGTTGTTAAGATGAACCATTGTTTTTATGTCAGTGGCTTGTCTGCCAGATTTGTGTCTTTGTGCCTTGGTTTTCAGGTTCTCTTGAGTATTGTGGAGGGAGATGACTATATTGAACCTGGAACCCTGCTACAGTGGATACGCTGGAGAGTCATAGCAACAAAGTGCTTCAAAGATGTTCTAGAGCCAGGTAGAGTGGATGGTGTTTCTCTGGTCTTAATTTCTGGGAAGGTTAGAGCAGACTTGGAGCCCTGTTACAGGGCTCACAGTTGCCATCCTGTCTTCATTTTTTCCACTGTCCAAGTGGAGGAATCTGCTGGGTAGCCTTTACCGCCCCCTTTTGGCTGTCTATTTTGGGTGTGGAAGTTTGTCATTCTCTCACTGAGGAAATGAGACAGACTCCATCCTAATCGATTTAGTTACTAGCCCCACACCTTGGGTTAAATCCTTCTTAACAACAGGACCTAGACCCATTGACTAGTCCATGACAGAGAGCTCTTCAAGACAGCATCCAGGGCAAAATCAGACTCTGCCTACCTTATTTTACAGGGTAGAAAGATGAAAACCTCATTTTCCACCTCCTGAACTACCGTCTGCCCAGTTCATATGTGACTCTATAACTTTGAACTTGGACCTGTCATGAAATGGATGGTCATTCTTCATCGATTCTAACAAATTTACTATAACTTCCTTGGGTCAGAGATCCTGTCCTTTGTTGGTGGTAATTTGAGTTTTGTGGAACAATCTGCTTTTTCTGTCCACCTTCTAGCTGTTTTAGCCACATCTTTGGTAGCACTGGCCTGGGAACCCAGGGTTAAAGACACCTCACCCCAGGTCAGCACAGCCTCTGAGCTCCCCATTCCAGTGTATGCTTTTCTGCTCTGAGCCAGGTGCCCTCCCTATTTTGTCCTGGCTCAGCCACAACTCCAACTCTCTCTTGTGGTGGCAGGGCTCATGTAATTGATATGTTTAAATTTTTGGTTTTGGGTTGTTACAACTTCCTCATTTATTATTGTGTCTGTGTGATAGTTTTTTTTTTGTTTTTTTTTAAGTTCTCAGACTTTCAGAGCTATAGTCATCTGAAGGAGCCTCAATCAAGGGTGTGCCTGTTGCATGCACCTCTTTTGTGTCCCCTTTGCCCGCGAAAAAGGACACGGAGGCAGTAATCGGGTATCACTACAGACAAGGCTTTACTTCTTGTAACAGCAAAAGTGGAAAAGACTCCAAGCCCGGGAAAGGCACTGCTATATATATCCTAGAGTGGCGTGTTCACTTCTGATTGGCTGTTCACTCATCACCCCATATTACGGCCCGGGATGGGCAGTGACTTTGGCGCGTTTTGTCTTTTGCACCTGCGCAGTCAGTTGTTTACAAGTGGGAGGACAGGATGTCCGCCCCATCTTGGAATGGCGAATCACTGCGGCTCCCAACATGTGCCCTCATCTGAATGGCTGGTTGCTATGTCTGTGAGAGATAGTGTTGATGATTGATTAGGAAGGCTCTTCCACTAAGGTTGGCAATATCCCTAAGCCAGTGGTCCTGGGCTGTATGAGAGAGCAGGCTGATCATGAGACAGTGATCAAGCAAGAGAGCAAGCCAGGAGACAGTGTTTGTCCATGCTTTTTGCCTTCAGTTTCTAATCTAAGCTCCCACAATGATGGACTGTAATCTGACAGAACCATGTACAACAACCACTTATTACCTGAGATGCTTTTGCTCAGAGCATTCAATCACAGCAGCAGGGTAGCAACTTAGAACAACAACAACATTATTTTGCTGCTGTACAGAATCTATGTTGTAGATTGTATTTTGTTGACAGGACATATTTTGGGTAGAAAGATTTTTGGATTGGTTGGTGTCTTTAACTCTCCATTAAGGGTCCTACCTGACTGCAGGATGTGGCCTCTTCAGCATCTATATCTAACTGTTATTCATCTCAGCTAAGATCAACCTTAAGACTCCTTGATACCTATTTATGGTCTCTGGCACACCGAAAATGTACCCCCTCCCCCCAGACAGCTGCAGGTTTTGATTCATTTTTCCCCTCTGGCCTTCTCTTGTCTCTCGCCACACCTGTTGCTGGTTTTCCTTGATTCCACTTTCTTATCTGCTCTCCCATACAATTCTCTCTCTTCCAACTGCCTCGTATGACTGTTTTATTCCCCCTTCTGAGTGAGATTCAACCGTGCTCATTTGGGCCTTCCTTCTTCTTTAACTTCTTTGGATCTATAGAGTGTAGTGTGGGTTTCCTGTATTTTATGATTATTATTCACTTGTAAGTGGGTACATACATGCATGTGCTTTTAGGTCTGGGTTACCTCACTCAGGATGATAGTTTCTAGTTGTATCCATTTGCCTTCAAAAGTCATGATATCCTTGTACTTAATAGCTGAATAGTTTTTCCTTTTGTAAATGAACCACATTTTCTATATCCATATTTTGGTTGTGTGACATCTGGGATTTGTCCAGTTTCAAGCTGTTATAAATAAAATGGCTATGAACTTTGTGAAGTCCCTATTCTAGGTCCACTGCCTGCACAGAGTCCCTCTATTCAATATCCTCTGTTTCTTCTTTGAGAAGGTGTGTGCCCCAGGTATCTCCACACTGAGGTGCATCAAGTCTCTGCTGGGTTAAGTTCATCCTTTCCATTGAAGCCAGACATGGCAGCCCAGTTCAAGGAGCAGATTCCACAGATAGACAGCAGCTTTAAGGACAGTCCCTGTTACAGTTGTTGGAGGACCATCATGAAGACTGAGCTACACATCTGCTACATATTTTCCAGGGGCCTTTGTCTAGACTGTGTGTGCTATTGGTTTTGAATCAGTCTGTGAGTGTCCCCAAGGGTCCAGGTTAGTTGAGTATGTTGGTCTTCCTGTGGAGGGGCTCCTATCTTCTTCAGGGCCATCAATCATTCCCCCAACTCTTCCATAACAGTCCCCAAGGACCATTCAATGTTTCACTATGGTTCTCTGCATCTGTTTCAAGTCAGCTGCTGGGTGGAGCATCTTAATGGACAATTATGCAAGGCTCCTGTGTGGGAGCATAACAGAGTATCCTTAATAATGTCATGGATTAGTGCTTATTCATAAGGTGGGTCTTCTGCTGGGCAAGTTTTCATTGGCCATTTCCTCACTCTCTGCTCCAGCTTTACCCCTGTATTTCTTTTTAGACAGGACATATTTTGTTCTGTGTGTCTACTGTGTTTACTGTGTTGTGGTTGAAACTGATCCCTCAGCTTTCTTCTCATGCTCCCATACTTTCCCCATCTGGTTTCAGTCCCTAAATCATGTAAGATACAGTATAAACATTTCTTATTCAATGCTAAGCTATTTTGCAAGTCTGGTGGTTTTGTATTTTTAACTTTATATCTTTTGTTTATTGTTTTCAAGACAAAATTTATCTGTGAAGACCTTTTTGTGCTGATAGTAGATATAGAAACCACAGAAGCCACCTGACATGTTTTTGTAAAATAAGCACATGCTTCTGTGTACCTCTTCATCCACATCTTTCATTTTAAAATTTGGCAAAATATATTATATTATATTATATTATATTTCCATGAATGGCATATGTTCATGATATCAATACTGCCTGAGGCTTTGCACTCATTGGATTCCAGGTGTATGTTGTTCTGCCTTACTGTTGTATTTGTTCTGAAAATTTTGACTAAATGAGAGTATTATATTTGTGTGGATGAACATAAATATCATGTGGGCCTCATGTTTTCTGTTGTCAGAAGATGGCCTCAGTCCTCTTGATCTTGAAGAAATGGATAGTTGTTGATCCCCATGTAAATACTAGAAATTGACTACCATTATGTGGAAGACCAGCAAGAGCTTTCCAATCCTGAGCTATCTTTTATGCTCTATGTTCCTTATTTTTGATCAGCATAAACATTACTAATATTTTCACCTGTCCATTTTTAACTGTTTAAACATGCATTCCCTTCTAGTAAACTTTAATTAATGTTGCTGCTTAAACTGGCTCACAGCATGTTTTTGCAAGATGAATACAGAACTGCAGTGAAAGTATAATTCTTTGTAGCAACCTCAGTAAAGAACCGTGAGGTCTCTCTATCATTTTTGTATCTTTGGTTGATTTTTACAGGGGTGTGAGGGTCTTAATATGTAACTTTTGCTGACCCGCAATACATCACACAGATCATGCCAGCTTCTAGCTCAATGACATACATCTGCTTGTACCTCTGTGATTAAAGACATGAGCAAATACACACAGCTTGCCCATCATCTTTGTAGTTAGTAATTGTTCATACAGCTTTTTAGATGTTTGCTCAGTACAGTTGATCTGTTTCCCCCTGCGTATCCCTCTCAGTTGCCATTTGTGTTTCAAGGCTTTATCCTATTCAAAGGGATCAGAAGTGACACAGTTGAAACTAATAATTCAATTTCCTTCTAAAAATAGAATAATTAGATTATAATTTCTATTTCAGGAAATAAGTGGAGGAAGCACCAGAATTTCATGATTACATTGTCTAGAATGTATCCATTTATTTACAGTGATGTCACGATCATGCTTTCTGTTGTACACATGTGTGTGATATTTTAGGATGCAGTGACTTTTGATGATGTGCATGGGCAAGAACTTGGAGTTAGACATTAGGCACTTAGAAATTGGAAGAAGAAACTTGGAATTTGGAGGCACTAGGGACTAGGAACTCAAGACTTGGGACTTGGACTAGGAAGAAAGACTGAAGAATAAATGGGATTGAATTACTACACTCTGGTCACCATTCTTTGAGTTTGTCCACACGCTCTCTCTCTTGCTGAATCCCGACCCACTGACTGAAGCAGCTTGGGGCAGTGCAGGATCTAACAACTTAGTCCGCAAGGCATTTGGCAGTGCGGGTTCAAACATTGACAGAACAGTCTGAGACATTTTGGCCCCCAAACGTGGAGTAGAGCAGTTCTCAACCTTTCTGGCCCCCAAGTGTGGGGCAGCTCGGGCTGCAACAGGCAACATTCCTCCTTTAAAGGATTTTCTTTGGAAATGGTCTCAGAATCTGGTACCTGCATCATCTCTCCTGGAAACAAGCTGCCTCCTACCTTTGCTTGAATTATAATCAGACTTAAGCCTCTTTTAACTTTACAGGTGATTTTTACCTTATCCCTCTTGAGGATACGTGGTAGCCCTGCTCCTCTGGACTTACTCCATGCATACACCTTACCAGCTTTAAGGCTTCAAAAGATCTTTTGTACATGTTCTCCTGTGGTTAGCCTATTACTCCTCAGATGACTTTTCCACTTATGGAACCAAGAGGAGCACCTTTCCTGGACCTCGCCCTCACAACACGATGAAGTTCTCCTTTGACAAAAGCGAGAGCCCATCATTGCAGTGACCAATACAATCATCTTGGGGCTGGCAGTGGGTGTTGGGACTGGAGTTTCCTCCCTTGTCCTCTCCAACCACTATGACTCTGAGCTTAGTGCCACCCTTGATCAAGATGTTAGAGAGCGACAGCAGAGCACTGAAGCCCTTAGTGAGTCATTTTCCTCTTTAGCTAAAGTTGTCCTTCAGAACAGTGAGGCCTAGATCTCTTGCTCCTGCAACAGAAAGGACTCTGTGCCACTTTAAAGGAAGAGTGTTGCTTCTTTGCAGATAAATCAGGGTCAGTGAAAGCATGCACAGTGTTCAAGAGGGCTTAGAAAGAAAAAAACAAAGCAAGAGCTGGTGTAAGAACTGGTTCTCTACCTCGCCTTGGCTTTCTACCTCACTGCCTTCTATCCTTGGACCTCTCATTGGCCTTCCCTTGCTCATTTATTTTGGCCTTTGGGCCTTCTCTCGCCTTAGTACTCTCATAAAGATCCAGGGATACCACCTGGCAGCCAATCCACTCCAGGTGCATTACCTAAAATTGGACTCTGATGATGAACCCACTCCAGAACTTATCAAGTGTCAGCCCCAATGCAGTGTTTCAAAGTTCAAACCTCCCAAAATTCCCTACAGCAGCTGCCTTTGTGGGAAGTCCTACCATTGATCCTCCTCTACAGAGGGGGATGCTGGAGGATTCGAGATAAAGTACTGCAGGGATACCTCTTTCTTTGCCCTCAAAGACGGGATCCTGAGAAGCATGCCTGATTGCATATGGGTTGGCATAAGTCACTCTTCCTGTCCACTTGAAAAAGCACCCAGGAGGCTGGGCCTTGGCCTCCCCAACCAAGGAGTGCTTAGCCCTTCAGTTCAATGCCCGAAACTCAAAGGGGATCAGGCCTCTACTTCCCCCTACATGCTTCCAGTGCTCTATTATACAGGGAAGGGGGGATGTGGGAAGCCATGGCAAGGCCTTACTCTTGGCAAACACTCACCCTTGGCTCTTCTAGCTACTATTCTTCTTTCTGCTTACCTTCCATGATTCACTTGTCAGTTCTCAGAACTTCAAACAAGGCCTCATAGCAACCCACTTAGTAACCCTTCCTCCTAATCTCTAGATTTAGACAACATCCTGCTAGACAGATGTTGTTAGAATTCCTGGTATTGGAAAGGCTTTGTGAGAATAATTTAGTTAGACCGCACAGCTGCAGCTTCCTCCACCTGCAAAGCCCTCTTTCCTTTCCTACCCCTCTCCATATCCTGTTTTTAAAGTATATAACCGGTGTGAAATTTTGCCAGCAGCTGGGCAGTGGTGGCGCACTCCTTTAATCCCAGCACTTGGGAGGCAGAGGCAGACAGATTTCTGAGTCTGAGGCCAACCTGGTTTACAGAGTGAGTGCCAGGACAGCCAGGGCTACACAGAGAAACCCTGTCTTGAAACCCCCCCCCCAAAAAAAAAATTTTGCCAACTTGATCAGACCTCTTGACTTGCTGTGCCATTTTATTTTCTCTCAAATCTCTGTCCTCTCCACAGGGTCTAAGGGCCACACTTGATTGTCCAGCTGGCCTGAACAGCCCAGATGTGAGAATTCATTTTATAGTTGTAGTGAGCAACTTTGCTTATCATTTCCCATGAGTCAGTTCTTTCTATGTAAATGAGAACATATCTGAGGCATCTGGTTGCAGGTAATTCTGTTTGGCTGTGTGATTCTGACATTTTTGTTCCTCCAGTTTTCTAATCTTTGAGTGTTTTGCCTGTTGATTGGGTGGGTGGATCATGAAGTTGTCAGGTGTGGACAGAGTCCAGAAGACAGCTTTGTCTACCCTGGCGGGTGTGCTGGGAGTCAAATCCAGATCCTCTGGAAGAGCATCAAGTGATTTGAACTGCTATGATATCTCTCAAGCTTCTTCCTCTATACTTTGATCTTTCTGTAGTCTCTCTTACTCCACCTGCCATAACAAAAATTCTTCCATGATTACAACATCTATTTTTAAGAAATGAAACAAACCAACCAACCAAACTAACTACCCCCAAAGAACATCCCTGTAACCCTGTCTGACTCCAGAAATAACTATGGCTGTAAATCCATACCATTTGTTTAGATTTCTCTAAAAGACCAGAGGGAGGCAAGTGGAAGAAGTGGAGCTATGTCACTGGTAAGCACACAGCTGTGATTCATTATGAGTTTATTTTTTTAAATTTTTACTGGTATTTGACAAACGCCCATCCTGCTCAGAACCACATTTACTCATTAAAAATGCATAAAGGTGAAATTGCAGAAGCGTGGCCAAACACTTGCTTTAGATTTCATTCCTCGAGTTGGGACCTTTTGTTTGTTTTCCCTTGTTTGTTTGTTTTGTTGATTTTTAAGTAGTTGTCCCTGAACTGACATTGTAGACCAGGCTCACCTTGAATTCAGAGATAAGCCTGCCTGTGCCTTCTGAGTGGTAGCTGCAAAACTCTGGTCTTGGAAGGGTCTAAACAATCACAATGACAGCTGCTGTCCTTTTTTGGTCAATGTTATCATCAGATACCTCAAGCATGTCAGGAGTTTCTCATTTGGAAAGTGTTCAGTAGCATCTGGTTCTATCTGTGCCTATGCCAGGCAGGGAGCACATAGTGGCCATGGAATACTTTCACCAAAGATACATTCCCAGACAATCTATGAGGTAGGACAGGTTTTGGGGGGGTTGTTGTTATTGTTGTTGTTGGCATATCTACCTATATCAAACCCTGCCTGTGCATGATACATGCAGAAATCAGAGAAAAATAACATATCTGCAAAAATTAGGGCTATAGATGGCATTCAGCTGCTTGTTGGACTAAAACTAAGAAATTGTCTCTGATTGCCAAGTTCTAGAGTTTTGTTTTGCTTTCTGTTTTGGTTATTCTCATTAAAGGAAATTGATTTGGTGTGGATTAGGGTTGTGAATTTCTTGTGCTCTTGATCCATGGCCACCGTCATTACATTTAGCAAGCAAGGACAGGGTCAGACTCCCTAGTACCTGTATTTATATCTTCAGTAAAATACAAACAGTGTAATAAACAATCCTGGTCCCTGACTCTCCTTATTTCTGTAGGATCCACTGCTATAGTTTTCTCCAGTCTTTCCACAGTCTACTACACAGACTACTGAGACATGCACAGGAGGCTGTTGAAATTGTTTTGAACTTCCTTTGGTCCTCTGAGGGGAGAAATTGTTTCCAATGTCCATGTGTCCTCTTAATAGAATCCAGTGTTTTGAAAAATCATTAACAATTTTACCCTTAAAGGATGCTTGGAAAAAAGCAAAAGTTCAGTGCACACCAGTCCTCCTGTCTTCTGATGAATTGCTTCAAGTTTTTCTCAATTTAGGAAAATGTTGCCTGTAAGACTCTCTGTGTCTTTCTCTGTCTCTGACTTTGGAGGTGGCAGAGGCAGGCAGGGCAGACTTTGTAGACTAGGGAACACTTTGTAGACAGGGCACACTTTGTAGACTAGGTTGGCCTCGAACCTGTAAGAGCCTGCCTCTGCCTTTCAAATGCCGGGATTAAAGCTGTACACCACTATGACCGGCTGAGATTCTCATCATTTTTATTAATGATTCTAGCTTTGGCCAGGCAGTGGTGGTGGCAGAGAGAGGTGGATCACTGTACATTTGAGGCTAACCTAGTCTACAGATGAAGATACAGGAAAGCTGAGGCTAAACAAAGAGGAGCTCTTTCCAGAAATGAAACAACAACAAAATATTTTGGCTTTTAATATACAGAGACATGATTTGTTTAGTCCTATTGTCTGTAGAACTTTGGTAAGGAAGGCCAGTTGGTTTTATTAAAGACTTTTTGACTGATTGTGTTTCAGCTCTGATTGTGTGTCATCCTTAGATATAAAACTAGCACCATAAATTTGCTCTAGGATTTCATTTTACTATCACGTGTTTGTGGACTGTTGTTAAAGGTTGGTTACATAGACTGAGATGGTGGTGAAATTTCTCTCCATGTATTTCTGGTTGTCTGTGAAGTCACTGCATAAACTGGCTTAGTCTGGAACCACGGATATTTGAAACCAGGTCTACCTAGAAAGATTCATGGAGTTCCAGGACAATGAATGATATTTATGTTGATATCCTTTTTTATGTATTTTCACTGTCTAACTAAGTAAGTCTGCCCGGCACACAGAGTTCCAGGATGACTGATTATATTGATCTTTTATTATGCATTTTATTTGAAAAATGGATAATAAAATGATCTAATTGACCTGGTTTTATTATTCTGTCTCTCTGTC
This sequence comes from Arvicanthis niloticus, assembly GCF_011762505.2. NCBI lineage: Eukaryota > Metazoa > Chordata > Mammalia > Rodentia > Muridae > Arvicanthis > Arvicanthis niloticus. The sequence goes on along the minus strand of NW_023044979.1, from coordinate 2,513,135 downwards.
TCTCTGTCTCTCTGTCTCTCTGTCTCTCTGTCTCTGTCTCTGTCTCTCTCTCTCTCTCTCTCTCTCTCTCTCTGTGTGTGTGTGTGTGTGTGTGTGTGTGTGTGTGTGTGTGTGTGTTGGGAAGGAGGTACAAGTGGGTTGAGGGTGGGACTATTACCTGCCTGCCTCTCTACCTGCCTTTCTGTCTGTGAAACCTGTGCATGTCTGATGCATTCAAAAGCCAGATGAAGGGGTCAGATCTGCTGAAATTAGAGTTATGGATGACTGTTAGGCTTGCCCTGAGGTTGATGGGACTTGAGCCTATGTAAGACAGAAACAGGACAGGCAGGAACAGAACTAGGGTGCTCATTAAGCTTCTGTTATTCATTTTCCTGTTACAGAGTTATGTCTGAGGATCCTCCTAGTTATATGGAACAAAAACAGCAATGGGGAAAACCATACCTGTGTGTGCTAGATTTTCCATTTTACTTAGACATACTTAATCATCTCTAAGGTGTGCAGATCAAAGAAAGCATATTTCTGGAATATACTTACAAATAAACAAGCAACCACCACCACCAACAACAACAACAACAAAGTATGTTAAGATTGTATTGATGATTTGATTTTTTGGTGTGAAGTTGTGATGATCTTTGTAACATGTGATCATGTATATGTGCTGAAGACAAAGACAACATCACTGTTCCTTCTTTCTTGCCCCACACCCCAGCCCCTGCCTTGAAATTTTTCCCCTTAGAGGAATTATTCCCTTATTAGAATTTTTTGTTTTTTCTACTTAGCATAATAGTAAAATAATTGGTTTTACATATAGAAAATTGACAAAGTGTTTCTTATGAGACTGTAGACATCCTGCAATGAGTCACATTAAAAATACTTTACTCAGTACATCTGGAGACAAATTTACATTACCTAAATAGTTATTCTCCTTCTAACTTGTACAAATACTGGCCAGCCAGGCCATTTTTGTGATAGAGGTTTAGTAACACTTAAAAAGCTCTGCTGTGATTATTTTAATTCAACAGAGCTGAAGGTATGAAAATGGTTGTGGTTTAATTTAGAAGATAAGATAAGCCCTGTGCTGGATCTGCCTATCTTTGTATATTTATCTATTTTTAAAGAGGTTTTACTAGATATAAATATCTTTTAAATTATTAACATGTTTATGCACATATAAAATTTAAAATATGTTTGTATCATAATTAAAAACATAGATGTGTTAGTCTTGTATGAGTGAGGACAATGTCCAGTATTAATAACATCTTCTGGTCTAGGAGTAGTAAACTCTTTAAAACATGTTACTTATTCCAAGGAAAGATTCAGACCCATATTATCATTTTATATTTATTCTACCTGTGTGGATATATTGACTAAATATATTTTTATCCTTTCATATTAATTTTTATTTTCATCAGGGACAAAATGAACTAGGGTCAAGTTAACAAGTTTAATTTACTTGCAATTCATTGGCTATTAAATATGTGATGTGAATAACAAACCATGTCTCATGTGTATATTCTACATGTAATTAATAAAAAGTCAAAATTTATAAGCCATGACTTTGTGTCTATTGCTTGTCTGGGATTACTGTTTCAGAATTTTCATTGTCAAGTGAAAACTTCACATAGAAATGTTTAGTAAGCACATTTTTAGGTTGGGCAGAAAGTAAACCAGACATGTCTATTGCAGAAGAGTACTGAAGGGCATTTTATCTCAGAGGAAAATTAACTGCAGCAATAGCTGACAGTGAGACCCAGCATAGGGTAGCATAAATGTTCTTTGCTGGCAGCAGGCTGTGTGGCTCTTGGCAAGTTATCCTTTGATTATCTGTGGGGTTCTGTGAATATCAATGTCTTTGCTTCCTTTGCTAGTTTTGGAGGCAAATGGCTGGAAAACCTTTTAGGTTCTTTTGAGAAGCCTTTCTCTAAGTAAGAGAGAAGCTATCTGAATAAGAATAAAACAAACCATTAAGATATAAATTGAATACCTTGTAAGCCTGATGTTTCTTCTTTGTGTAATAGGGATAATATTGACTCAGTTTGACCATCGAGAATAATGGTGGCCACCTTAACCTTAACCGTGAGCCTAACCCTATCCTAACCCTCACCTCTGAATTTCTTGACCTCCTAAATCAAATTCTACAAACCCTTATCCTAATCCTATCCATGATTGCCTAATCCTCTGACCCTAACTCAAATCCTGCTTGTTGTGGGGCATATTTTTATTACAATTTTTGAGGTGAGAAACACTTTATTAATCTTGATGTTTTGAGATGTTCAGATCCACCTTTAATCTGGGCTATAGATTCTTTTGACAACCTACATATATAAAGGACATTGAACCAGGCCGTGTTTTTGTTTTTTGTATTTGCCCTACTTTTTTGTACAAAACAAAGATGATTTGTTTATTTGCATTTTAAAATTGGTATTAGTAAGTACTTATTTCTTCAGAATTCTGGCATACACTGAAGATCAGCTGTAATATCCTGCAGCATGCAATCAACCAGTCCTTGATTTTCTAGTTTCCCTTGTCTAACAGCATTTATTGGGACATTCTATTAAATAGCCTTTCTGTATAGAAAGATTTATTCTATGATTTGAGCTATGTTTATCTACAGAACCTGTACTAATACAAATGTTGTTTTTCTCCACTTTTACACTAATGAAGATGTGCTGGCTAACAATAGTGCTCACCTGTGTTTCCCTTTTGATTCTGGCTTTTCTTCAGGGTTGATTGATACCTGTCATCTGGTGAAAGGAAGCTGCAGTTTCCCTGAGCCCAGCATGAAGCCAAAAAACTAGACTCTTGTTTCCTAAAATCCCTCTTTAGTGTTAGCATTCTGTCTAAAACTCTACCTCACAGTTACCTGGTGACAACCAGGTATGCTGCTCCCCATGGTTACTTCTTTAAAGAAAGACTGAATGTGTTCTATGTATGTGGGGGAGGTGTGGGGTAAAGAGATGTCTCTGCAGAGTCTTGACTCATGAGATATCTTTTCTCCCTGATGAACCAGCCAGATGACATTATAGTATAGAATATAGTATATTTAGGACATGGGGAGGGGAGTTAAGAGGGTAGTAGAGGCAAGGAAAGACAGAGAGAGGCAGAAAGTAGAAAAGTAGAGGCCTGGCTTGAGCATGTGGAGAAAGAGGGGAGAAGGGAATGGGAGAGAGTGGGCAATTAATGAACCTAAGATGGCAAGATAAAGAGAGAGCAAGAGATCAAAAGGGAGAGGAAGGAGTAAGCAGCCACCTTTACAGGGGGTCAGTCCTACCTGGCTGTTGCCAGGTAACCATGGGGAGGAACATAACTGGCTGTTGCCAGGTAACTGGAGTGGAGTTTAGACAGAATTCTAAAGAAGTAAGCAGTGCATCCTTTGACTTGTGGGTCAGATTGATACCTGCACTGCACACTGAGTACTGGGCTATGGAAGCTGTTCACCTTGATTACAGGAAGAAGAAGGCAAGTGCTGTGAGGAAAGCTCAGGTAAGGTCTGGAGTCAGGTCCTGGTAGGTGCTCTCAGAGGGGAGGAGCAGGCAGCTGAACAGTCAGAGCTGCAATGCTGGGTTCTCCCCCAGGGCTGGGTGGGGTGAGATTCAGCTTTGAAGACAGAAACAAAAGCTAATGGAGTGCAAACCCCTCCTGAGCTCTGGAAAAGGTCTGACCTTGGCCCAGAAGCACACTTTAACCTTGAGGAGTGGTAAGACTCACTGGCCAATCAAGGCTCCCAGGCAGACCTGCCAATCAGACAAGGAGGCGGATTCTTCTGGGTGCCACTCTGCAAGTTTCCTGTTCCTGTTCAGGCTTGAATGGTCATGTGTGCCTTGCTCTCTGTCGGGTGCTGTGTGGAGACCTCAGGGAAGCTCTGAAATTGAGTCATGGTGAGCACAGGATCACTGCCCACAATGGGTAGGGGCAGGCGGCTCAGCAGTGGGAGCTGGGGTGCTGGGTCCTCTCTGGGGCTGCATGGGAAGCATCAGCCAGATGTGACCACCTGTGAGGTCCCTGGTGATGCTCCTCACTTGTTAGATCAGGAGGTGACCTCTGGGTAACTTCACTATCTTGGCTGATTCTGAATCTGCCCAAAACATTTGGAATTCCAAGTTGTCCTAGTTGTTTAGTGCCAGGAAACTTTTAGACTTAACCTTTTTTTTTTTATTGACTGATGTATCCATTTTGTTTTATTCATCTTTAATGTCTGAGACCCTCTCTTCCTTTCCTGTTCCCTGGGTAAACCTTGTCTCTGTAGTTGTCAGAGCACAGGTAATTTCAATGCTCTGCTCTCAGGGACTTAGCAACTGCTTAAGTCATTCCCTGCCTCCATCACCTGCTGCTGTTGTCAGGTGTGCTTTATACACACGGACCACCAGCTACACAGTTCTCTCTGTTTGTTCCCTGTCTCTGTTCTCTGCACATGCCCCCTCTATTATCTTCTTCTACTCTCAGGGCTTTATCTGCTCCCTATCTGTCTGCCTGTCTGCAGGTCCTAATGTGCATCTCTATTCCTTCCCCCAAACAACCTCTTTTGTACCATATCTGTTGCATTTTTAATTTCTCATGACCTGCTGTGATAGGATAGCTTGGATTTCTTTGTGACATATTTTTTTGGTTGTTTTTTATTATATTCCAATGGTGGTGTCTAGGCCTCTGGGTTTGAAGTGATTATTGATTAGGTACTGATTTTTCTATTTCTCTTGTTTGGGTGGGAGTTTTGTTCCTGGGTTATTGTTTACTGTATGGATTTGCAGAGAGACTTGGCTGAGTGTTGCCTCTTTTACTGACCTGTTTGTTTGTTATGTTCTAGAGGGAATGCTTGCTAATGTTGAAAGCTGGGAGAAGAGGTGGGCAGGAAGAGGACTCTTCTACTGAGTGTTGCAATATCCTTAAGCAAGTGGTCCTGGGCTGGATGAGAGAGCAGGCTGAGCATGAGACAGTGAGCAAGCTAGAGAGCAAGCCAGGAGATAGTGTTTGTCCATGCTCTTTGCCTTCAGTTTCTACTCTAAGCTCCCAAAATGATGGACTGTGATCTGACAGAACCATGTACAACAGCCACTTATTACCTGAGATGCTTTTGCTTAGAGGATTCAATCACAGCAGCAGAAGTACAAGTTAGAACAACAACAACAAAAAACCCAAAATGGTATCAAAGGGTTATTTTGCTGCTGTACAGAATCTATGTTGTAAATTGTATTCTTATACATAGGACAAGTTTTTGGTAAAAAGGTTTTGGATTCATTGGTGTCTTTAACTCTCCACTGAGGTTCCTTCCTGACTGCAGGATGTGGCCTCTTCAGCATCCATATCTAACTGCTATGCACCTCAGCTAAGATCAACCCCATAGACTCCTTGGTGCCTATTGATTGTCTCTGGCACATCCTAAATGTACCCCGCACCCCCCCACCAGCTGCAGATTTTAATTCACTTCCCCCCTCTGGCCCTCTATTGTCTCTCACCACACCTGTTCCTGGTTCCCCTCAATTCCTCTTTCTTATCTGCTCTCCCATCCAGTTCTGTGTCTTCCGCCTGCCTCCTATGATTGCTTTACTCCCCCTTCTGAGTGAGATTCAACTGTGCTCATTTCAGCCTTCCTTCTTGTTTGGTTTCTTTGTCTCTATGAAATGTAGTGTGGGTTTCCTGTATTTTATGATTATTATTCACTTGTAAGTAACTGAGTACATACATGCCTGTGCTTTTAGGTCTGGGTTACCTCACTCAGGATGATAGTTTCTAGCTGTATCCATTTGCCTGCAAAATTCATGATGTCCTTATATTTAATAGCTAAGTAGTTTTTTTCTTTTGTAAATTAACCACATTTTCTATATTCATATTTTGGTTGAGAGACATCTGGTATTTTTCCAGTTTCAAGCTGTTAGAAATAAAATGGCTCTGAACTTAGTGGAGTCCCTACTCTAGGTCACCTGCCTTCACAGAGTTCCTCCTGTATTTCCAGTTTGTCCTTGAGAGGGTGTGGGCCCCTGGGTATCCATGATGGTGTATCAAGTCTCTATTGGGTTAGGTGCATCCTCTACACTGAGGCCAGAAGTGGCAGCTCAGTTAAAGGAATAGATTCCAATGATAGACAGCAGCTTTAGGGATAGATCCTGCTACAGTAGTTGTGAGACCATCATGAAGACTGAGCTGCACATCTGCTACTTACAGGCCAGGGTCCTTTGTCCAGCCTTTATGTATTATTGTTTGTGGCTCAGTCTCTGAATGTCCCCAAGGGTCAAGGTTAGTTGAGTCTGTTGGTCTTCCTGTGGAGTTCCTGTCCTCTTCAGGGCCCTCAATCCTTTCCCCAACTCTTCCATTAGAGTTACCAAGGTGCATGCAATGTTTGACTGTGGATCACTGCTTCTGCTTCAGTCAGCTGTTGGGTGGAGCCTCTCAATGGATAATTATTCAAGGTTCCTGTGTGGGAGAATAACACAGTATCCTTAATGATGTCATGGATTTGAGTTTGTCCATGTGTGTCTCCTATTGGATGAGTTTTCCTTCAGTCTCTGCTCCAGCTTTACATTTCTTTTAGACAGGACAAATTTTGTTCTGGGTGTTTCTCTCCAGTGTTGTGGATAAATCTGATTCTTCAGATTTCTTCTCATGCTCCCATACATTCACCATTTGGACACTGTCCCTAAATCACATAAGATACTGTGCACACATTTGCTATTCAATGCCATGCTATTTTGCAAACCTGGTGCTTTTATATTTTTAACCTTATTCATTCTTTTTCTGTTTTTCTAGACTAAATTTCTCAGTGAAGCCCTTCCTGTGCTGATACTAGATATAGAAACCACATAAGCCATGTGACATATTTTTGTTCAATAAGCACATGCTTTTTTGCTGCTCTTAATCTACATCTTTAATTTTGAAATTCAGCCAAATATATAGATTGGATTCTATTTCTCCGGACGGCTTATGCTCATGTCCTCGATATTATCTGATGCTTCAGTGTCATTGAATTGCAGGTTCATGATGTTCTTGAACTCTTGTGTTTGTTTTGAAATTTTTGAATAAAAAAGTGTATTATGCCTCTGTGCATGATTATGAATGTGTGTCTCATCTTTGCTATTGTCAGAAGATGGTCTCAGAACTTTTGCTCTTGAGAAGATAGACAGGTGTTGGTCCACATGTATATGTTAGAAATTGACCACCATTATTTAGAAGACCAAAGAGCTTTCAACTCCTGAGCTATATGTCCTGAACTATGCTCTTTATATCTGATCAACATATATATATTACTAATATTTTCATCTGTCTATTTTAACTATTTAAACATGCATTCCCTTTTAGTAAAGTTTAATTAATGTTGCTGTTTAAACTGATTCACTTTTTGTTTATGCAAGATGAACACAGAACTGCAGTCAATGTGTAATTCTTTGCAGGAACTTCAGTAAAGAACTGTGAGTTCATTCTATCATTTTTGTTTCCTTCTTTATTTTTGTAGCAGAGTGAGGTTCTTTTTTTTTTTTTATTTTCAGAGTGAGGTTCTTAACATGTATCTTTTGCTGCCCTGAAACTCATTTCATAGACTGTGCTGGCATCCAGCTCAATGACATACACCTGCCTGTACCTCTGTGATTAAAGACATGAGCAAATATACGCAGCTTGCCCATCATTTTTCTAGTTAGTAATTGTTCACACAATTTTTCAGATTTGTTTCCCCCTGCATATTTCTCTCAATTGCCATTTGTGTTGCAAGATTGTATCCTATTCAAAGGGTTCAGAAGTGCCACAGGTGAACCTTATATTTTAAGTTCCTTCTAAACTGACATGGTGATGATATTATAATTCGTGTGTCAACAAATAAGTGGAGGAATCACCTGAATTATATGAGTACATTATCTAGGAAGCATACATTTACTTTGTAGTGATGTCAGTATCAGGCTTTGTTTTGTTTACATATATGTGATATTTTAGGATGCAGTGACTTATGATGATGTGCATGTGAACTTCACTGAGGAAGAGTGGAATTTGCTGGATCCTTCCCAGAAGAATCTCTACAAAGATGTGATGCTTGAGACCTACTGGAACCTCACTGCTATAGGTAAGACTGAATTTTCTTTTGCTTCTCAAAATAAGGGAAAAAATATTTCTTGGTTACTGATGATCATCCCTTATTTCAATAGAGAACAAGTAATATTGAGTTGAGTAAACCAGGTTCATTGCTGTAAAAATTCAGAGTAACTTGAATTTTGCCTAATTCCAATTTCATTTTCTGGTACCTTGGTTTCAGGATATAATTTGGAAGACCATCCTACTGAAGAACAACATCAAACTTCGAGAAGTCATGAAAGGTAATTTTATTTTCTAAGCTGATACAAATATGCCTGTGAGAAAATTTTAATATGATCTGGAAGCTCTAGAGGAAAGCAAGTGTGTAAAATATCTATCCTTTTATTGTAGCTATGATTATAGTATTCTCCCAAAAGTGTGTACCTCCATGTCAGTTATGTGATTTGTGTTTGCAAGGAGTTTCTCTAAGAAAGAAGGGAAGGAATCAACGCCTTAAGAGATTCCTTTATTTGACTTGTATCTCCATTAGAGCTATGTTGTGTAACTACCAATTTGTATAGTCTCAGAATATTTAGATGTTGCACATTGAATAGTGATAAACATGTATCTATAACCTTCTAATAAGCAAATACTTCATGATAAAGTTGGTGATACTCATATTCTTGTAGTGAAATATTTAAGTTTATTGTGAGGTCTCTTTATGAGAGTCAAGAATGTTGTCGTGGAGAAACATTAATCAAATCTCCAATGAACAAAAAGTCAATCTATGTGAATTCAATGTGGAAACCATTTATTTGTTCTTCTTTTTTAATGGGTGTATCAATTGTCAGAATGGATGAAACTATGTGAGCATAGAGATACTAAAAGGACAATGTACCTCTATCTACTTCAGAACAATGAGAAGATATGTAGTATTCTGCCTTTGGTAGACTTTCTCAATATGATAGATGTTTGCAATTAATTGGTTTTCTAACTTTACTGGGAATATCCCCAAAGTCACACTGCAAAAAATCTCTATGGGTACTAGAAGTTTGTAAATTATTTTGTTAATCCTGGTTCACAGTGCTGGTGTTGTGTGATGCACACTACAGGAATAATGAAGAATGCAATCAGTGTTTTAATGCTCTGAGTTATCACACATTTCTTATGACATGTTAAAAACAACATATAGAAATCTCATATAGATAAAAGAATTTATAAATGTGAGCCAGGTAATAAGTGCTCTTACCATCACAGGTATTTTTGGAGAGGTAAAGAAACCCACAGTGAGCAAGTACAACCATGAACATGAAAGTGATAAAACCTTAAGATCTGAGTGTTCTTTATTATTAGACCAAGTGTAAAATTTATTCATATCGGTAAAATGATTGATCAGGCTAATGAATGTGGTAAAGTTTTCACATGTGCTCATTACTGTTGCACGCACGAAAGAAGTCATACTGGACAGAAACCACATGAATGTAATCAATGTGGTAAATCCTTTTCACATCACAGTGGTCTCCAATATCATAAAAGAACACATACTGGAGAGAAACCTTATGCATGTAATCAATGTGGTAAAGCCTTTTCAGGTCACAGTCATCTCCAAAGACATAAAAGAACACATACCGGAGAGAAACATTATGAATGTAATTACTGTGATAAAGCCTTTTCATGTCACAGTAATCTCCAAAGTCACAAAAGAACACATACTGGAGAGAAACCTTATGAATGTAACCAATGTGGTAAAGCCTTTTCATGTCTTAGTACTCTCCGATATCATAAAAGAACACATACTGGAGAGAAGCCATATGAATGTAATCGATGTGGTAAAACCTTTTCAAGTCACATTAGTCTCAAATATCATAAAAGAACACATACTGGAGAGAAACCTTATTTATGTAATCAATGTGGTAAAGCCTTTTCAAGTCACAGTCATCTCCAGAGACATAAAAGAACACATACTGGAGAAAAACCTCATGAATGTAATCAATGTGGTAGAGCCTTTTCACGTCACAGTAGTCTCCAAAGACATAAAAGAACACATACTGGAGAGAAACCCTATGAATGTAATCAATGCGGTAAAGGCTTTTCATGTCAGAGTGGTCTCCAATATCATAAAAGAACACATACTGGAGAGAAACTGAATGTCATGAATGAGGTAAAGCCTTTCCAGGACACAGTCATCTCTGAAAGAAAATGTACAGAGTGAAACCTTATGAATGTAGTCAACATGGTATAGCCTTTGCATGTCACTGTACTCTCCAAACAGTTGAATGAACACACACTTTAGATAAACCTTACAGATGTAATGAATGTGGTAAAGCCTGTGCATATCTCTGTATTCAAAGACATAAAAGAACACAAACTGAGAAGAAACCTTTTGATTGTTCTAAAGTTGGGAAATCATTTACCTGCCACAGTGGTTTCTGAATAAAGAAATGAACACATATGAGAGAGAAACTATCTGAAAGTAATCAACATGTTAAAACCTCTGCATGTTCTAATCATTTTTAAAAGCATGAAAGACTTTATAGTAGAAATAAACTGTGGTGACTTAAGTTTGTTTGACCCTAAAAAGTAGCAATATTAAGAGATGTGCCTTGTGGGAGTAGATGTTAACTTTTTGAAGAAATTGAATTACTAGGGTAGTAATATTTGGAGCTCAGGCCAAAGAGAACAGACCCTCCTACCACTTGGCTGGAAGACAGTCTCTTCCTGGATGCCTTCACATGAGGATGCAGAACTCTCAGCTCCTTCTCTAGCATCATGGCTGACTGCATGCTGACATTCTTTCTGCTATGATGGCAATGGACTACACATTTGAAAGTGTAAGCCAGGCCCAATTAAATATTTGCCTTTAACACAGTTGCCTTGGTTACAATGTCTCTTTTTAGCAATGGAAATTCTATCTAAGACAGAAGTTGGTCCCGCAGACTTAAGCATTGCTATGATAGGCCTTATCATGGTTTTTGATTTTGTTTTATGGAGCAATGTGGATTTTTAGAGTTTGGATCTGTATATACATTAAGTGGAACTTACTGGGCCATCCTAGTCAGAATATGAAACCCGTATGTACTGAGGGTGATTTGAACTTTCTGTATAGTTTTTACGATGTTTTGCTGAAGAATGTTCCTGCCTTTGCCCTTGTCTGTGGAGTGTCCATGAAGATAAGGTAAAGAGGTTGATGTTCATTGCATTGACAAAGGAAGTCTCAGTGAAGCCAGCTAAGCCTTTGACCTATGTTTATTCTCATGATGATTTGAGCAAGCATAGTAATCTTAGAAAGAAAAAAATATAAAATGTTAGATCAAAAGAGAAAATCTAACCAGGAAGTTGAATGAAGCTAAATTCTGTGATCAATGATATTAAATGGAATTAAAAGAGCTGTGACATTAAAGCAAGATTCCATCCACCTAAACTTATGGATGTGAAGTTGTATGAAAGACAACTGTATCATGTTAGGCATTATTATTACTTAGTTATTGTTTTCATGTAGACACAAGAGTTACCAGTATCTGTGAAGTTGACAATTGATGGATTGTGATTACTATTCTTGGTTATTATTTTAAGATCCAAAATAAAATACTTGAGTACAGGCATGGAGGTACATGCTTTAAATCCTAGATAAAGGTCAAGCACATCTCTGATTCACATCTTCCTGGTACAGAACATGTTTTAAGTAAGGAAAAGTTTAGGTATGGACAAAGTGTTACACACGTATTACCCAGCATTCAGGAGACAGAGCCATGCAGATCTGAGTTCAAGGTAAATCTACAGAGCAAGTTCAAGGAAAGCTGAGCTTAGGCAGTGAAGTTGTTGAAAAATAGAAAGCTGGTGATGATGTAATAGATGGGGCCATGTTCCAACCCCCAAAAGCAGAGGAACTCAGCAGCTTTGTCCATGTGGCTCTGGATTTAGAGGAAAGAACAGAAGGGATGACTGAGACAATTGATGCTGGTTGGCTGTAGTTAAAAAGAGTGGTGACAAAGAAGAAACCTGCATGACTGAGGTGAAATCTTCTAGCGATTGTTTTCTGAGAGGAGAAAGAAGTTGTATTCCAGAGGTAGCCAATGTTGTCCCTTGTGGTGCAGCTTGACTCAGTCCTGTGTAAGACTCACCCAGGTGACACTGGTTTTAAGGCATGAATGTTTCATGCAGTGCAGCTAAGGCTTGGCACCATGAAGGGAGCATGAGAGGAACACAGTGAAGACTGTTTGTCACCAAGAACCCAGCATGTTGAAAATGTCAGTCCTATTGGATGAGCAGAAAGAACAGCAGCAGCAGTTGAGTGGAGTCAAGCAGAACCTAGTGTCCTATAGAGGAAAGAGCTGGAGAGAGACCCAGCTTCTTTTGAGGAGCACAGAAGATCATCTGTGGATCCTGGATACTGGAACAAGAAGCTGTAATTTTGCAGTTACTTTGCAGACCCCAAGAGATTTAGATTCCTGAGCTATGGGATACCTTCTCAGGAAAACTACTTTCAGGAAATATAATCAGCCAAAGAGAAAGAATTGTGCTGCAGTGAGCAGGGCAGGAAGGAGTTGGAGATCTGAAGAACACTTTGATATCAGACATGGAGATGCAGAGTTTGGAGATTGCCTTGCTGGCTTTTGGTCTTCTTTTGGCCCAGTATTTCCTCACAATGGTGATTAAGAATGGTGACCTATATCCTGTGAATTTGGATGGATATGATGTGCTATTTGTTTTGGAAAGTATAGGGGATTACCGTTACATGATTGGAATGATCTCAGAAGAGACTTTTAACTTTGGACTTTTAACATTTATGAGACTTCTATAGGTGATGAGGACTTTTTAATTTGAACCTCACATATTTTGTATTATGCTATTTTTAGATTTGGTCTCCATACATCATGTGTTTGCATAATCATATGGAGGCAGGCAGTAGAATGACTTAGTATAAATATGCTTGTCTCAGGAAGTGGGAGGAAGTTATTATGACATGTGTCCTTGGAGGAAGTGCATCACTGAAGGCTTCGAAGTTCCACCCAGTGCAGAATGGGCCCTCCTACTATCTCCCTGGCAGACAGTCTCTTCCTGCCTGCCTTTGGATCAAGATGCAGAACTCTCAGCTTCTTCACCAGCATCATGTTTTCTTGCATACCTTCCATGCTTTCTGCTATGATGAAAAAGGACTAAATCTTTGAAACTGTAAGCCAGTCCCAATTAAACTGTTGCTTTTATAGGAGTTGCCTTGTTCATGATTTCTTGTCATAGCAATAGAAACACTAAGACAGACACCCTGTGAATGTATTTAATACGGTCAAGCGGTTGCACAATTCTCTAGTCTTCATTATTATGAAAGAATATATGCTAGAGTTTAAGCACACCCGCTGTGACTCAGGACATGCCTCTTTAGGCTTAAACACGCCCACTGAGTCTTAAGCATGCCCCTGTGACTCAGGACACATCCACTCAGTCTTAATCATGTCCCCTGTGACTATGGACTTGCCTTCTCAGTTCTAAATATGCACCCTGTAACTCAGGACACACCAACAGAGTCCTAATGGACATGTTTAGTACAATGAAGCCTTTGCACACCTCTGTAGTCTTCATCATTATGAAACTATTGATACTGGATAGTGGTTACATACTGTGCTAAAGCCTTTACATCATGGGGTCTAATGAGATCTAACACAACTCAAACACAGGACAAGGGAAATGATAAGAATTTATTGTAATCAAGTCTACTAATAAATCAGAGCCACAAAATTATACTCAGAAGCTTAGCTGCAATACCCCAGCATCAGCCCCACCCTGAACCAGAAAGTTATATAGCTTCTAAAAGTCAAAATCACAAAGTCCTGTGCCAAGTTACAGCTACATTTTTCTCCCAATCATGTTTTTTTTTTCTGTTTTACTCTATGTCAAATGATACACAATGTAGGTTTTATGGTCCACACTATCACAGCCATTTGTTCTTTTGTGGTTAGGAACATGCATTATATTTTGAGGAATAAAACATGAATAACAGAAATCATGGTTAGGAACAGTTGTTATGTTTTAGGTAACAAACCATGAATGATGAAAGTGGGTCAGATATTGTTAAGTACACAGGTCCTCTATGACCTAAAACTTAGTTTGAATTTATGATTAAATGGAGGTTGGTAACAAAAAGGAAGTCCTTAGGGCAAGTTTCTTTGGCTTCTTCCCAACATTTGTATATTATAGACATATTTGAATACATAGCAGAACACATATTGAAGACATATCTTACAAATTTTATCAATGAGATAAAACCTTTTCACAACACAGTCATCTATGAACATAGAAGAACACATCCTGGAGAGAAACACTATGCATAAACAATGTGGTAAAGCCTTTGCATGTGGCAGTCATCCTAGATACCATGAGAAAAAGTCATAATGCAGAGAAACCCCATAAACATAGTCAATGCATTAAAGTTTTGTACTTTCTGGTATCTTTATATAAGAGTAAACTCTTCAGCATGAAATCAATCTATTAAAGCCTTTGTGTATCACAGTAGTCTTTGAGGACCCTCAAGAATACCCAAAGTAATCTGTGACTACAAAGAATTTGGTAAGATCATACCCAACACACTGAGTTACTCAAGGTTATTTATTATGAGGAAAAAATGTGACAAGCATCAACAATCAATTCAAATTTTATGATGTCTGTCTATTTTGTTTCCACTTACAAACTCATTTGTAATGCCACTGTATTTTCTTTGTATTTTTAGTTGATCATGTATCCAAAAACGTTGGTGAAAGGGCTTATCAGGTCTAGGAATTACATTTGGGAAGTTTTGGTCCACTTGCATCATCTGCAAATAAAGACAATTTTGGATGGGCAGTGGTGGCGATCACCTTTAATCACAGCTCTTGGGAGGCAGAGGCAGGCAGATTTCTGAGTTCGAGGCCAGCCTGGTCTACAGAGTGAGTTCCAGGACAGCCGGGCTTATATAGAGAAAACCTGTCTCGTAAAACCAAAAAAAAAAAAAAAAAAAAAAAAAAAAAAAAAAAAAAAAAAACCAGATAATTTTACTTCCTCCTTTCTAATCTATATTACTTCTATCTTCTTCAGTTTTATTGTTCTTGCTAAACTTTTAGATAGTATTTTAAATAGATGTGGAAAGAATGAATAACCTCGTCTTGTTTGTGAGTTAGTGGAATTAATATGAATGTCTCTCCATTTAATTTAATGTTGACTATAGGTTTACAGTAAAGTGACATTATTATGTTTAGGTGTGTCCCTTGTATCCTTAATCACTCCAGGAATTTTATCGTAAAGTGGAATTAAATATTGTCACAGAATTATTCATCATCTAATGAGATGACAACTTGCTTTATTTTCTTACACATTAAGCACATTATATTAAACCATTCCTGGTCTCTTTAATAGAGCCTGCCTCATTGATCATGGAGGATTATGTTTTGAAGTGTTTTCTATTTTATTTAATTTATTTTATTAAATATATTTTGCATCTGCGGTTTTAAGGGAAAATGGTCTGTAATTCTTTTTTGTAGCTGAGTCTTTACATTGATTGGATATTTGAGTAACCATGGGCTCACAAGATAAAATCAGTTGGCTGGCAAAGGAGGCCTCTGTGGTATCCAATCTGAGACTCCATTGTTATTGCAATAATCTTTATTGTTGGGATACTGAAACACGAAGCCAACCAACTCCTCTCCCAAAGTTCAACACTTTCCTTCCTCCACCTTAGACATTTGAAAAGAGTTTGCAAACACTTAAACAATCAGTACTCTTTTCAAAACTGACTTTGCAAACCTGATGTTCCCGCCCCCCAGAAAGACAGGAGATATTCAAATAAAATCACTCCCATTGTCCTTCTTTCCCACTCTCCTTCATAAATTCAACTTCGGTATTCCATCCCCATTCCTAGAAAACTGCATGTTTCTCTGGACCCACATGAAAAAGATAGATACAGCTTAATTTAAGGAGTTACAGAGCTCCTTGATGTACCACCAGCACGTCATGTCATGAAATGCCACAGGCAAGAAAAAAAGAAAAGAAAGAAACTTAAGATTTGGAAAATTTTTATTTTTAAAACTTTCTACACAGCAGTTGTTTTCACTAAGAAAACTGACAAAGTTTGTGCCAACGGATGAACACATTGATTTCCTGTGTTCAAAATACTTTTAGCATGCTGAGAGAGGCAAAGGCTGCAGGATAAGTTCAGAGCTACCATCTGAGAGTAATCTTTGGGGTGGGGGCATAGCTAGAACAAGTCAAGAAAGTCATAATGTGAGCTGAATAATTAGTTGTTAGGTAGGGAAACACCAGAGCAGCATGTGCAGGGGCAGAGACTGGATGTCAGGAGAAGTTTAAATATATGAAAGTTCAGAGCAGAGATGGTTCATCTCTGCATACATTGAAGTCATCAGCTATCAGGGCTGGGGGAAGGGTTATTGGGTCAAGAATTTGCTACACAACCATGAGCAACTGAATCCACATCTGTAGCACTCACATGAATGCAGAGCAGGGATGTGTGCTTGCCTGCAGTCCCAGCTCTCCTGAAGTACAGTCAGGATTTCCAGAGAAGCTGAGTAGTCAAATTGCTAAATAAGTAACTGGAGACAGTGACTCAAGAAATCATTTTGGCCGGGCTTTGGTGGCACACGCCTTTAATCCCAACACTTGGGAGGCAGAGGCAGGTGGATTTCTGAGTTCGAGGCCAGCCTGGTCTACAGAGTTCCAGGACAGCCAGGGCTACACGGAGAAACCCTGTTTCGAAAAACCAAAAAAGAAAAAAAAAGAAAAAGAAAAAAGAAATCATTTTGATAGGAAAAGGGGGCAAGGGATAGGGGTTTTCTAGGGAGGGGAAATGGGGAAAAGGAATGGCATCTGAAATGTAAATAAAATATCCAATAAAAAAAAGAAATCATTTTGATGACATTATTTCAATCTTCTTGTATCTGTTGAGGCCTGTTTTGTAACTGATTATATGGTCAGGTTTGAAGAAGGTACCATGAGGTGCTGAGAAGAAGGTCTATTCTTTTGTTTTAGGATGAAATGTTTTATAGATATATATTAAATCCATTTGGTCCATAACTTGTGTTAGTTTCAATGTGTCTCTGTTTAGTTTGTGTTTACATGATCTGTCCACTGCTGACAGTGGGGTGTTGAAGTCTCCGACTATTATTGTGTGAGGTGCAATGTGTGCTTTGTGCTTTAGTGTGCAATGTGTGCTTTTTTAGCTTTATGAATGTTGGTGCCCTTGCGTTTGGAGCATAGATGTTCAGAATTGAGAGTTCTTCTTGGGAGATTTTTCCTTTGATGAGTATGAAGTGTCCTTCCTTATCTTTTTTGATAACTTTAGGTTGAAAGTCAATTTAATTTGATATTAGAATGGCTACTCCATCTTGTTTCTTGGGACCATTTGCTTGGAAAATTGTTTTCCAGCCCTTTACTGTGATGTAGTGTCTGTCTTTGACACTGAGGTGCATTTCCTGTATGCAGCAAAATGCTGGGTACTGTTTATCCAGTCTGCTAGTCTATGTCTTTTTATTGGGAAATTGAGTTAATTTCTGTTTAGAGATATTAAGGAATAGTGATTGTTGCTTCCTGTTATTTTTTATGTTATTTTTATGTTTGTTTGGCTATCATCATTTGGGTTTGTTGAAAGAAGATTACTTTCTTGCTTTTTCTGGGGTATAGTTTCCCTCCTCATGTTGGCAATTTCTCTCTATTATTTTTTGTAGGTCTAGATTTGTGGAAAGATATTGTGTAAATTTGGTTTTGTCATGGAATATCTTGGTTTCTCCATCTATGGTAATTGAGAGATTTGCTGTGTATAGTAGCCTGGGTTGGCATTTGTGTTCTCTTAGGGTCTGTATAACATCTTCACAGGATCTTCTAGCTTCCACAGTCTCTGGTGAAAAGTCTGGTGTAATTCTGATAGGACTGCCTTTATATGCTACTTGACTTTTTTTCCCTTACTGCTTTTAATATTCTTTCTTTCTTTGGTGCATTTGGTCTTCTGACTATTATATTACAGGAAGAATTTCTTTTCTGGTCTAATCTATTTGACTTGTTTAAGACTTCTTATATGTTTATGTGGATCTCTTTCTTTAGGGTAGGGAAGTTTTCTTCTATAATTTTGTTAAGATATTTACTGGCCCTTTAAGTTGTCACTCTGTTCTATACCTATTAACTTTAAGTTTGATCTTCTCATTGTGTCTTAGATTTCTTTTTTTGTTGTTGTTGTTATTTATTTTATGTATATGAGTACATACACTGTAGCTGTCTTCAGACACACCAGAAAAGGGCATTGGATCCCATTACAGATGGTTATGAGCCACCATGTGGTTGCTGGGAATTGAACTCAGGACCTCTAGAAGAGCAGTCAGTGCTCTTAACCTCTGAGCTGACTCTCCAGCCCTTGGATTTCCTTGATGTTTTGGATTAGGAGCTTTATGAATTTTGCATTTTCTTTGACTGTTGTGTCAATATTTTCTATGGTATCTTCTGCACATTGAGATTCTCTCTCCTATCTCTTTTATTCTGCTGGTGATGCTTGTGTCTATGACTCCTGATCTCTTTCCTAGGTTTTCTATCTCCAAGTTTGTCTCCCTTTGTTATTTCTTTATTGTTTCTATTTCCATTTTTAAATACTGGGTGGTTTTGTTCAATTGCTTCACCTGTTTGTTTGTTTTCCTGTAATCCTTTAAGGAATTTTTGTGTTTCCTCTTTAAGAGCTTCTAACTATTTACCTATGTTCTCCTGTATTTCTTTAAGAGGGTTATTTATGTCCTTCTTAACGTCCTCTATCATCATCCTGAGATGTGATTTTAAATCAGTCTTGCTCTTCCAGTGTGTTGGGGTATCCAGGACTGTGGTGGGAGAACTGGGTTCTGATGATGCCAAGTAGCCTTGGTTTCTGTTGCTTATGTTCTTGCCCTTGCCTCTGGCCATCTGGATATCTCTGGTGTTAGCTGGTATTTCTGTCTCTGACTATGGCTTGTCCCTCCTGCAAGCCTGTGTGTCAGCACTCCTGGGAGACCAGTTCTTTCTGGGATGAATTTGGGTATGGAGCACTGTGGCACAGGGTCAGCTCTGGGGTGCAGATGGAAACCAGATGTTGAGCAAGCTTACATACTAAAATGATGACTGTGAAAATGTGCATTTCAAGAGTTGTAATAGAACCCAGAAGAAAGAATTTATATAAGCTATTTTGGTGACTATTACTAATTCTTACAGAAGCAGAAAAGCTAGTATATGATACTAAATTGTTGGGTGGACAGTACCACAACCACTTTCTTTCACTTAACACTAATTTTCTAGAAGTTAAGTGTAACATGTTAGCATATTTTTAATGTATGAAGCTTTCATTTATGAAGACTTCTTGCTACCACTATCTTGTGGGAAATCAATGTTAACATTGAAGAAGCTGAGCAGCTGGTGCTTGCCTTAGCACTTCCCCCTTACCCGCGTGCACACAGAAGGCCAACTTGTTCCTTCCAGTCACTTGACTCTCCCAAAAGACACAGCCAATGTCAAGGGCCTACAAATCCTCATTCCAATAGCAACTCCCCAAGCCTGAGAACAGATAAACTAATGCAGCCTTCAGCCTCCATGACACTGGAAGCTGGCACCCTCTCTGATAGATGGCCAAGAACTCCCCAACACATCTGGCTTATGGCCTTGAGGAAAGCAAAAACCACACATCCTTAGAGAGAAGTCAAGTCAATGAAGCATTCCCAAGCAGCTGTGACTGGTTTGTAGAAACATTTAACCCTGATAACACCATAAAAGCCAAAAGAACAGACTCCACCAATCGTGCAACCCTGCCCACTGACACTGTCTACTGCCCAAACAGATAAAATTATAGCTTGTCTTATCTGCTGTGTAACCCTGAAGCCCTGGACCTGCTTATATAAATTCCCTAAACCCCTAGATGCAGGATCACAACTTTGCTTCCTGCAATTTGTGGTCCAAACCTGGGTTTGAATTAAAGGCTCTTATGTTTCTCTACTGTGGATATCACAATCCTTTGAGATCACTTAGAAACCAGGAGACCTGGGCATAAGAATACAAGCAACACACTGATGGTGAAAAGAGAAATTTGTGAGTGGGTTTATAACAAAATTCAGTGATGTGAACTTGATTTCATCCAAATACCATGTACCACAAATGCCTACTCTATGCTAGTGATAGGTTGAGTATTACTTGATCCCAAGACTTGTCCTCAACTAGGTAACAATGTCCTCTGAAGTCATTGGGCATCCGAGGAAGAATGTATTAGTGATTTCTCTAGGGACAGATCCAATGAAGCATACTGTTGTGTATAGTTTTTCACTACCTGTCTTTGCTCCAGGAAGTGGCCACACTACCAGCCCCCACCCCCACCCAGCTTCACTTGAATTTGAAGATAAAAGACACTTACACAGTTGTTCCTTTTCAACATGCCTTTGAACAGAATTTCTGGGTTCTACCTTCTCTCACCTGGAAAACCTGCCCTTACCAATACTCTTAGCTCTGCTCCTCCCACGTGCCCTCAACTTCAGTGGCTAGTTCCATCTAGCTCTGCCAAACATCTCTGACCACCCTCCTGTAGTAGTGGCCACAGGTCCAGGCTTCTCCCAAAACCTCACATACCAGCTGGGTTCTTCACCATCCAAAGCATGGCAAAGCTCCTTCTCCATCTTTCTGTCTCCCTGCCTGCCTCCAGGAACCTAGAAGTCTTACTTATACTTTCCACTCAGCAAGTGGCCCATGGCTTTCTTTACTGACAAATCAAAAACCAATTGGGCAACAGGAACTTAACATCAAAAACCACCCCTACACCTCACCTTTTCTTTCCAATAATAAAAAATAAAAAAAAAATTAAAGATTCTTCTCCCAGACATAAATTGAACACAATTATAAAAATCATGTAAATTACACAGTGTGATGTACAAATAACATCTAGTCCATCATATTTGTCTTTTTTAGTTTTTTTTTTTTTCTTTCTAGACAGGATTTCTCTGTGTAGCCCTGGCTGTCCTGGAATTCACTCTGTAGACCAAGCTGGGCTCGAACTCAGAAATCCACCTGCCTCTGCCTCCTAAGTGCTGGGATTAAAGGCATGTACCACCACTGCCCAGCCATATTTGTCAATTAAAGTATTTTACCATCATTTCTAACTGAAAGAATTATGATCCTATCCCTAGATTATGTTTAGATTTTAGCTTGTTATGCCATCTGAAAACCATGTCCTCCACTCTATAACCTCTCTCTCTCTCAATGTTAAACAACTTGAGTTTGATTATGAGAGTAAAACTAGTCTTCAACCCAGTCGAAAATTTGAAAACGATTTAAACGTTACCTGGGTATAAAGGAAGCAACAACTATTGCTTCTCAAACTTAAACAGAAAGGTGTGCTGTCAGGAGCAGATATTTCTCATTATCAAGTAATTAAATAACATTAAATGTCACATCCTGTGGGTTTCTGGTATCTTTGAAATATATATATATATATATATATATATATATATATATATATATATATTCAAACTCTTAAACCTTGACTACTCTTAGCTATTTCTAATTGAAATATATCAAAAGCACCCTTTTATAATTAAATCAGAATGTAACATAAACATGAGGTTGCCTTCTGGCTTTTAACTCATATTGATTAAACATCTAAAATCAGTTTGTAATCACAGTTATTTGAAGGACTGGGTCTGAAATAAACCCACACACCTGTGGCCACTTGATCTTTGACAATGGAGCTAAAACCATCCAGTGGGAAAAAAGATAACATTTTCAAAAATGATGCTGGTTCAACTGGCGGTCAGTGTATAGAAGAATGCACATCAATTCATTCTTATCTCCTTGTACAAACCTCTTGTTCAAGTGGATCAAGGACCTGCACATAAAACCATATCCACTAAAACTAATAGAATAGAAAATGGAAAAAAGCCTCAGACACATGGGCACAGGGGGGAAATTTCCTGAACAGAACACCAATGGCTTATACTCTAACATCAAGAATCAACAAATGGGACCTCATAAAATTGCAAAGCTTCTGTAAGGCAAAGGACACTGTCAATAAGACAAAACAGCAACCAACAGATTGGGAAAAGATCTTTGCCAATCCTATATCTGATAGAGAAAAAGTATTCAATATATACAAAGAACTCAAGAAGTTAGTCTCCAGAGAACCTAATAACCATATGAAAAAATGGCGAACAGAGCTAAAAAATATTCTGAACTGAGGAATATTGAATGGCTGAGAAGCACCTTAAGAAATGCTCAACATCCTTAGTCATCCAGGAAATGCAAATCAAAACAACCCTGAGATTACACCTCACACACATCAGAATGACTAAGAGCAAAAAAAATTAGGTGATAGCAGATACTGGTGACGATGTGGAGAAAGAGGAACACTCCTCTATTGTTGGTGGTAATGCAAGCTGGAACAATCATTCTGGAAATCAATCTGGTGGTTTCTCAGAAAAATGGACATACTATGAACTGAGAACTCCACTATACCACTCCTGGGCATATACCCAGAAGATGCTCCAACATATAACAAGGATACATGCTCCACTATGTTCATAGCAACCTTATTTATAATAGCCAGAAGCTGGAAAGAACCCAGATGTCTTGAACCAGATGAATGGATACAGAAAATGTGGTACATTTATATAATGGATTTCTACTCAGCTCTTAAAAACAATGCCTTTGTGAAATTCTTAGGCAAATGGATGAAACTAGAAAATAGCATGCTGAATGAGGTAACACAATCACAAAAGAACACACATGCTATGCACTCACTGGTAACTGGATATTAGCCCCTAAGCTCGGAATACCCAAGATACAATTCACAGACTACATCAAGCTCACAAAGAAGGAAGAGAAAAGTATGGATGCTTCAGTTTTTCTTAGGAGTAAAAAAAATACTCATGGGAGGAAATATGGAAACAAAGTGTGGAGCAGAGACTGAAGCAAAGGTCATCCAGAGACTGCCCCACCTGGGGATCCATCCCATATGCAATCACCAAACACAGACACTACTGTGGATGCCAAGAAATGCTTGCTGAAAGGATCCTGATATAGCTGTCTCCTGAGAGGCTCTGTCAGAGCCTGACAAATACAGAGGCAGAGTCTGGCAGTCAACCATTGGACTAAGCACATGGGGTCCCTGATGAAGGAGTTAGGGAAAGGACTGAAGGAGCTAAGGGGGTTTGCAACCCCATAGGAATAACAACAATATCAACCAACTAGACCCCTAGAGTTCCCAGGGACTAAACCACCAAACAAAGAATTCACATAGAGGGATCCATGGCTCTAGCCACATATGTAACAGAGGATGGCCTTGTCTGGGATCAGTGGAAGGAGAGGCCCTTGTTCCTGTGAAGGCTTGATGCCATAGTGTAGGGGAATGACAGGGAAGGGAGATGGGAGTGGGTGGGTGGTGTAACATCCTCATAAAAATGGGGGGATGGAATAGGGGGTTTACAGAGGGTGGGGTGACAAGAAAAGAGGATAACATTTGAAATTTAAATGAAGAAAATATCCATTTTTTTAAAAGAAGGACTTGGTCTAGGCTTTTTATTCTTAAATGAGTTGCATGGTCACAATGTCCATCTAAGAGGAACAATATTAATCTCAAATTTTATCAATATATATTTATTTAATATCTATGTCTGCTTACTGTATGAACCTATTTCCAGGCTCTCTTTTTACATAATTCTCAAGGCCTAAATTTCTACTGTCTGAGAATAGGCTAGAAACATTATCTTCTGCATTTGATCTAATTTTTAAAGATCAAATGCCTCAATATTTTAATATCTACAATTAAATTCCCTTGTGCTTACTGTATAAGTCTATTCTTAGGCTTCTTATCTGTCATGCCAGGAATCAATCCCAGAATTCCCATGGGACCCACTTTTAAAGAATTTGAGTATATCCTGGCAAGACCTTTTCAAGTCTTCTCTAAGTCAGTTTTTCACTCAGTCTCTCCTCTGTGGAGCTTAATATCTCTGTATACATAAACGATTACCATTATAGTCCCTTCTGTCCCTAAAACCAATTAAATCATATTTCCTTATCACTATCCTTTTGCTCCTTTTTGGAAGCCAGTAGCCTTTTACTGCCTGCCTCTGCCTTCCTCCAAATAGCCTGTCTCTGCACAGCATGGACTCCCAGCGCCTGTGAGCAGCTCTTCCTAATAGTTCCAGAGCACAGGAAGAATTCCCCACATGGTTCAGGCAAAATCTGTATTTCCTTCTATCTTTAAGAACAATTAAACCAAACTTTAGAATCCTATCCTTTGATTACCTGCTTGTAAGAAGCAGGCACCTTTAGCTTTTCATGTCTGGCTCCCTGCCTCAGAGCAGACATCCTGTCTCATTTCACAGCAGGGGATCCTAGCACCTGTGATCCCAGCCAGTCCCTGTGTTCCCTTGTTTAAGTTCCCCACCTCCCCCACCCCCAGAAACTGCAGCCACCACTTGACTCACTTCACTCTTTTTGCTGAGAAACCAATTTTTCCTCTTCCTAGACTTACATCACTGTGTGTGTGATCAATCCAAGAATTCCTAAATTAATAGTGGATTCTTGACTGTATCTTTTTATTTATTTTTTTAATTTTCATACAATGTATTTTGATCAGGTTTTCCCCTTCCCCAAATTCTCCCAAAATGTAGTCTTGATGAGACTGACCTATACTTGAGAGGGGGAGGAGTCCTTTAGTGGCCAACTCTAGGCTTGAGATCTAGGCTAAATAACAGCAACTCAGTTCAAATTGCAGGAAACCTCAGAAAAAGACAGGCTGGAGATGCAGTACCCACTTTTATTGAAGCCTAAAAGTTGGGAATGGGATGAGAAGTCTGAGACATTGCTACATACCCATGTCAGGTGTCTGTGTGATGGAGCAGCAGACCCAGACCCCAGTGCAGGTGAACAGAACTTAGACTCCTGTGCAAGCTTCTCCACTCTTTCTATATCCACTCTATCCATGGATGGTGACTACAGGGTGGGTACCATCCCACTCCTTCCTGAGCCATGTTCCAGTTGCTTCTGGAAATTCCCTCACAGACTCATAGGGAATAGTTCAAGTGTGTTTCAAACTGCTTAAAGTGACAAGCAGGTTTAACCATCATAGGGGGTATCATCCCAGAAGAAGCTTCTAAGGTAACACATTCATCAGCTGGGGTTTAAGCAGATGACAGGATTTCTTTCTATTAAAAAAAGGAGAGAATGGGGTTAATGGGGTTAAAGTAGAAAAATACAGGAGGTGTTTTCTGCACATTGCATGTAGTTATGTCTCTGAGCAACTTGGCTTCCATCCTACTTTAAACCACTGCACTCAGCCAACCTTATTATAAGGTAAAAGCAGCATGTTTTTAAAAATGTAGCATATGTACACAGGTGAGTCACAGTATCACAGCACAATGTATTTAGAAGAAGCTTATCATGCCAAACAGCAGTTCTCACTAAGGCCACACATATGCTGGGACTTGATTCATGTCACATGAACTCAAGGGTTCACACTGCTGTGCTCCCTTGGAAAAAAGGCAAAAACTCTACAGCTTTACCCTTTGGACTCTGACAAGGGCATAATTTGGCTTCCACATGTATAGAGGCTTAACAAGTAATTTTTTGAACAGTTCTGAAGGGCCACAACTAATACATTAATATATCTTATCTGATGATTATAAAATAATAAAAAAATATAAAATTAGAGATGTGCTAGCTATTGGATCACTTCAGGGAAGAGTTTACACAAAACAGGCATTGTAAATTTTGGTTTTTATTGATTAAAAAATGGAAAGTCTGAAAATTGGATATTTAACCTCCTATTTACCTCAAATGGAAGCAAATGCAAGGGAGAGCGCAGGATGAAAAATGTTGACAATGTCATCATGAAAGGTCCGGGACTCCCCAAAAAGGGGTCCACTTAAGTCTCAGGATAACACGCACCCAAAGGACACACGAGAGACCGTCTTGCTGTAAAATACATGAGGTGGTTTATTATATCAGAGCTCTGGGCCAGCCCACATCCCCATATCTCACATAGGGGATAGAGGGACTGACCTCGTGGCTCAGGGGCATAGCGCTTATATATGGGCGGGGTAGGGAAAAATCGAACTTTCGCGCGGGTGCACAGGATTGGTTGTTTTACCTTTTTTGAACACTAGTAGGCCGTACCATGGGGCAGGGTGTAGTTCTTCCCTTGGCCAGTCAGTTTCTGGGATGTTCTTAACAGGCCTTTGTACTGTAACTCCCCCCTCCTCTGTAACTAATTAGATGGACCCAAACCTGCTGGCAGGTGCTTTTCTGCCCAAGGTCTAAGGCGAAAAATTTATACATATTTGATAAGATGGCCTTTATAATTTTTCACTCTACATCCCCACTTTTTCCGATTTGGTTATGTTTTTAATCATAAAAACTCAATTATTAATAGTCTATTTTTACCCCACTTTTTCCGATCTGGATCTTTAGAAAAATTTAAACTCCAGTATCATAATTATCATTTTTTTTTTGACCCAAAGTCCTATATTGGTGGCGCAACACAAAAAGTTGAACAGCATTTATTTTTTCTCTAACAAAAGTTACTAATCTATTTTAAATGTAGGGGCCTATGGTTAAGAGCAAAAGTAAAATCACAAGGGGTCCAGCAAGGGAGGATTGAACCAACTCTTGAATCAAAGTTGCTGTGCATCTCTATCTTGTCTCTGGTCTAACCTTTTTTCTGAATTTACTCTCTGGTCACTCTTGAATGGTCTACATAATAGTAACATTTTTTTTTAGAGCAGCACACAGACTTTCTCCTTTAAGAAACAGCAAGTCTAGTAACAACTTAACTTTGTTACTGACTGTTCTAGGGCTCTCAAATCCACATCAGTGGCAGCCCTCAGCTGATAAAAGTAATGAGGTGTCTGTATCAATGTAGTTACACCTGTCTCTATACCTATGGCCACTCCTAGTCACAATGTAACAGCTAGAGTCAAGGAAAATAGGCTGTCTGCAGAATCATCTAGGGTGTATCTCAAACTCAGTTCAAGAGTACCTGCAGGATCTAGCTGGACAAGTACACAATAATCTTTGTTTTCATCAAAGATAGCAGTGGAAACACATGGTGTTAACCCGGAGCTGTAAGTCTACCATTTATCAATTTTAGGCACTAGGTATCTGTTAGCAGGGGTTCTTGGGCTCTATTCTATTGACTAGGGGTTTCAAAACATTTCCTTTTCTTTGTAGCACACTTTCAAAGTTGTCTTCTGACTTTTCCACATTTTGTGGCACATAGCTGTCTACATATACATAAAACCACATATATAATAAAGAGAAATTGCAAAAGGAACAAATCTATATAACTCTAGATTCACATTTCAACTTCAATCTTGTAATCACAAGCTGTCATTTAACCTTGGGTGTACACACACTAAGTCCCACCCTCCAAGGCAGCATTTTCCCTGTGCCTCTGGGGTGGTCTCAGGAGTCAAGGCCTGCTGCTTCTTTAGCCTTGTAGAATAGCAGAAGACCTGGAGCCAAAGAGTAGGGGGTTGTTCAGGCATCTGGATCTTCTCCAGTTGACATCAGTCACAGGTGGTGATGGTGAACTTCAAGGAGGTCGGATGGTCCACAGCACCAGGAACAGTCTTTTAGTAGCCTGAAAAATCATTTCTCACACAAAATGGGCATTCTGGGTATGGAGCAAGAACAAGGGACACTCTAGCCAGCGCCAGTTCCCAAGGGTAGTTTAATTTTAGGGTCCTGTATATTCTCTCTACCTGTCCTGAGCTTCGGAGACAATATAAACAGTGGATCTTCAATTCCTGACTTATCTTAAAACTGCTCTCTGATCTAATTATCTAGGACACTTGAAACCTCGAGAAGGTCCCTATGTTAGGCTGTTTTTTCCTAGGTATTTCTTATTTACCCTAAGTCTTATTATTTTTCTGGCTCAGAACCTAAGGTCCCTTATACGCTTTAAGTCTCTTGGCTACTTGGTTGTATTCATATCTTAAGAGTCTATCTGTGTATTTAGCCTGGTAAATCCTTTGTTTTCTGGGGAGTATAGTTCTCCCTTCTTGTGTGCACCATTGTCTCTTTTTCTCTAGATAGTATCTGGCAGGATGGCTAGCAATCTGAGTTCTTTTTCTTACTCTGTGCTTTAAGTGAGGCCATCTCTTAGGCCCACAACTGGAACAGGCTGCCGTATCAAGACACTTGATCTGTCCGGTTATTGCCTCAGGTCACTGAGTCTCCTCCCTTTTGGTGTCCTGGGCAACGAGTACTCACAGTTGCTGGCTTCATCAGGGTTTCTTCTCTTGGTATGTAGTCCTGTAGACATGGGCTGTGGCAAAAGCATACCTGTTGTCCATGCAGATGTTGGTCTTCTTGTCAGCCCCAAGTTCCAAGGTTGTTTTCTGCACCGATGATCTCAGGGGTAGGGAGTCAGTCCAGATGACATTTGTGTCCACCACAGTAGTGCTGGCTTGCCTCTGACCAGCATGGAGAAAACTGCTCCCGTCTCTCGGCTCCCGGCTGGAGTCAGTAGGAGGAGCCTTTCCTCTACCTGTGAGTTCTTGTCAGTTAGTTTCAGCCTGTCTGGGCCCCAATCCTGGGGAGTAAGTCTCAACCCAACAGAGGGTAGGAACAGTCTAGGATGACCATAAATGAATGGGATACCCAGCCCATCTCTTAGTCCACCATTTTCGGGTAGTCCATGAATATATTTTGACCCATTGGCCTGGAGGAAGCCCCTGTGTCTAGCAAAAGTTGGGTGGCTCCAAGCTGCCCCGTCTATCTCAATAGCCGTCTTCACACAGAGCTGTTATCTTCGCCACTTGGGGTGTTTTTCGAGGCCTGGGATTTTCTGGCCCTGGCTTCTATTTTTTTAGGGCCCTCTTGGACCCTGAAGCTGGCTCCTTCACTTGCAATGCGCACACTGGTCTTTTTCAAAGAGTTTTATCTCTCTTTGATTGGAATCTCTTTTTTCTGCTTTCTGTAAATTCTTTCCTGTCACCTTTCTCTTTCTTCACCTCTCTCTAGTCTCCTCTATTTCTCTCGATTCCTCTGGACTCACAGCAACTGATCTCTATTCTTCTTCTCTACTCTTTTTTTCTAGACTTACACTAAACCTTCTCTATTCCTCTTTTCTATTCCTTTCTTTTAAATCTTCTCTCACTTGTTATTACCATCAATCATTTTAATATGTAGTATACTTTCTAAATCTTTCAATGACTTATCTTGTAGTCTCTGTAGCCTCTGGAGCCTTGTCTACACTGACAGAATGTCTCTATGAGCTAGTCTAGAAAGGCTGTGGGTAACTTATCTGATCTCTGCTTAACCTCATGTGTCCTGATCAAACTTAGTGGGGTCTCATATAATCTTCTCTCTCAAGACCTATCAGCGGAATCTGGCGTGGGCCTCTGGGTGTCCCTTACCTTCTGTCACATGGAGGTCTTAGTCAAATCTGCTCCAAATTGACCTGCTGCTGACCACGGCCTGATCAATTGACGGGGTCCCCAATCTGAAGACCAGAACCTGCAAAGGTCTTGTGAAAGCAAGGCTTTTACCTTATCTGTAGCATTTCACAGCAAGGATTATTAAGATGTTGAAGGTTCATACAGTTATTAACAATTTTTAAAAGGCAACTTGAGTTACATTTGACACTTATTTGAATTTAACTTTTAACAAAATAGAAACTTTGGTCATAGTTCTATAAAAACCTTTTAAAGAGTTATTTCTGATTACAACAAGAACAATAAAGTAAACATTTTTATGTCTAACGTAAGAGCACAAGTCTTCACCACTTCTTTAATTTTATCTTGTCAGAACTCTCATCTTTGAACCAAATCTTAATGAAAATCTCATATAAATAATGAAATTGTCTCAAACAGTAATGGCTAAAAAATTTATCAAAACTGAAGGATATATATATATATATATATATTCCTGACTCATATATATATATTTCTGACTCAGGGCAGCCTATAACTTTTAAGCTGTAATTTTAGAAAAAAGCACTCCTTTACTTATAAAACTGGGAAAAATCATTATCAACTTCCTTATTACATACAGAAGCTAAAAAAACTGCTGGCCCCTTTTTTTTTCTACTTTCTGCTGGTGTCCTTCTCCTAGCCACAGAGCAGGGCGAATTATCAGTTTTTCTTGTGTAAATCAAGACTGCCTCACAAGTAAGTTTTAAACTAAATTAAGTAAGCAGTTTTAACCAGTTCTTGTCTCTCTTTTTTTTTTAAAAAAAAAAAAATAATTAACTCTCAGGTGAACAATCTTGCTGCGGCTGTTTGTCTAGCTGTCCTGGCTCCACTGCCAGGTTTTTTTCTTTTTTCTTTTATCACCTGGGTTCTCATCTATCTTCATAGGCGGCAGGTGGAAAACCGCCATTTGTTGCACTAGTGACCTCAAGGTACCCAGTACAGCCAGGAATACCAAACTAGGTAGCTGTTGCACGCTGTTGCTGTGCTGGGGAACCACGAGTTGTAGCCCGCCAAGTGGGGGCTGGGTGAGCGGGCTGGGTGAGGGCACCCTCCATGTGCTGTTACCTGAAGCATATCCTACATGCGGTAGGCGGGTTGTAGGAACACGAACCGCAAGCACGAACCGAGGTAGCTGCCCCTTATTAAAGGACCTGCCCGCCTTTCTGCAGTTGTATTCTTGTACCGGCGGCTTAATTTCTCTCTCTGCCGGCAATCATGTTACTTATTTTTAACTCAAGATGTTTAACACAGTAGATTAACAGCTAACACACAGATGATTTGTCAAGAAAAGACACACACATATAAAAAAAAAAAAAAAAAAAAAAAAAAACACAAATAGCTCAACCCTCTCACGGGTGGTACATAAAACACAGATAGCTCACCCCTGCCACGGGTGGCACAAAAAACACTTAACTACATTTGGTTACGACCCCAGATGGAGAAGTTTTACCCCGGCGACAGGGGAGGGGCCGGCAGCCATCTTGGCTGTAGTTCCCTAAGCCACAGGGCCTGCTGGGTAACGTAGTTTTTAGGTTGGACACCATCTTGGAAGTGTCTCTAGCAGACAATCACTCGCGACCCGTGACGTGAAGAACGGCCTGAAGGGCTGGCGCAACCTGCCTGTTTTCCCCGCCTATCCGTGTTCACACAGCCTGCCCTGCCCGCGTTTACTGTCAGCCCACCGGTCCTCTCGGCGGGAGGGCGTCTCTCCGTGCCGCACATGCGGCGCCACGTGGCTCTCCGTGATTGTTTCAAGCTCGGCTCTTTCTCCCCAGCGTGCAGCCGAGGGGAGAGGCTGTCACATCTCATTAAAAAGAAACTCAAAACAACATATAGACAACATATAGATAAAGGACATTAACATTAAAACATAGTCATCCGCGTCTAGACTTAAACAACCAGCTAAACTCGAGTCACAACGGGAAAAGCATCTACAACCATCTCCCGTGCAGGGAGCACTCTAGCTCCTTCCTACTGGGACGTCTCCCAGATATTTGCAGCTTCAGGCCATTGGACCTCACGGTCTCACAACGGCAGCTGACAAACACTAGAATCAAACCAGAAAACAGAATCGGCGGCACACTCATTGGATCTCACGATCACACAATGGCAGCTGCCAGAAAAACGGAACCAGAATAGAAAACAGAAGCGGCGGCGGGTGCACCCAAATATAGCTCACTCACACAGACACACAGACAGTACACAGACTTAAACCCACCTCCAAGGGGTCTTCGGAAGTCCTGGGGTAGCTGCGTAAGCCTGGACGAAAGTTTCCCGGTCAGGGAACCAAGATGAAAGGTCCGGGACTCCCCAAAAAGGGGTCCACTTAAGTCTCAGGATAACACGCACCCAAAGGACACACGAGAGACCGTCTTGCTGTAAAATACATGAGGTGGTTTATTATATCAGAGCTCTGGGCCAGCCCACATCCCCATATCTCACATAGGGGATAGAGGGACTGACCTCGTGGCTCAGGGGCATAGCGCTTATATATGGGCGGGGTAGGGAAAAATCGAACTTTCGCGCGGGTGCACAGGATTGGTTGTTTTACCTTTTTTGAACACTAGTAGGCCGTACCATGGGGCAGGGTGTAGTTCTTCCCTTGGCCAGTCAGTTTCTGGGATGTTCTTAACAGGCCTTTGTACTGTAACTCCCCCCTCCTCTGTAACTAATTAGATGGACCCAAACCTGCTGGCAGGTGCTTTTCTGCCCAAGGTCTAAGGCGAAAAATTTATACATATTTGATAAGATGGCCTTTATAATTTTTCACTCTACAATCACCTGCATGTCCAACAGCTTTTTGAAATCTGGAACACAACCTCCAGACCAGAATACAAACTGCAAGAGAATTCCTTGACCTCCCTAATGATGAGTCTGAAGGTATTTCCCAAAATATACAAACATGGGCTTCAACTTATTGGCAGGTGGGAAAGAGAAAATCATGAGGTGAAGGGTCCAGTGTATAGCTCCTGCTAACTTGCTGTGTGACACACATCTGATCATTCATTTACAAACTAAAGAAAAGAACACTGTGTCCTCACAGTTCACACAGGCAGGCTCCCTGGAGAGTGGCCACTACTCCACATGCAGCAGTACTTGAATGAGACAGGCTTTCCTTTTCTTCTGTGATTAACATTCTACACACAGAAACCAGTGCATTCTTATTCTTGTATCTGTATACTGATGGTCTATTTCAGTCTTGCTGTGTTTGTTTGGGATAAGGTCTCACATAACTAAGGCTTGGCTTAGAATTTTTATACAGCTGAGGATGTCCTTGAACTTCTGATTCTCCTGATTCTAATTCTCAAAGATATGAAAAACATACCAAATTTTGGCAATCCTAGAGTTTAAACTTTTCAGGCAAAAACTCTACTATGGAACTATGAATCCAGAGCCTTGCAGGTGACAGGAAAATGGGGATACCCAAAATGATGGATTTGATTCATTAGTCTTGGGGTTCCAGCAGTCATGTGATAAACTGAAGTACCACATCAGGAGAAAGGAGTTCTAACCAGCAACCTCAGACAAATGTTGTCTTGATACATGTGGCAAAAAACATCCAAGTAGCAGCCTAGGCTTGGAATTAGACAAGGTGTCTATTGTAGCACCTCTGTACCAAAACTTGACATATGCATTCAGGGTCAATGTACTAAGAGACATTCACCAAAAGTTTTAACTGTCCTTCCATCTCCCAAAGAGTTCTACATGACTAATATAACAAAGCAAGTGGCTTTCATAAGCCAGCAGGGCCTGCTAGTTTTCTCCTCCCCAGAGCTGCTATGTGCCCTGATAATACTGGCAGATGATCACATGAATGACAAGAAATGCAGCAGGCCTGGCACTTGAAAATGTTTGGGTCAGGCAGTGGTGGTGCACACCTTTAATCTCAGCACTTGGGAGGCAGAGGCAGAGTTCCAGGCCAGCCTGGTCTAGAGAGTGAGTTCCAGGACAGCCAGGGCTATACAGAGAAACCCTGTCTCAAAATAAACAAACAAACAAGAAAAGAAAATAAAAGAATAGAAAAGAAAAAAAGAAAAGAAAAGGTTTGGAAAAGCATGCACTCAATCCAATGTTATCTGTCTTTCATTCTATTAAGAAAGATAAGCCTAATAGTCCTGAGAGGAATGAAATATACCTGTAAAATACAAAGTTAGATGGTTGTTCATTAAATAGTGGTTACCTGAAGTGTCAATTTTTTTGTT
This sequence comes from Arvicanthis niloticus, assembly GCF_011762505.2. NCBI lineage: Eukaryota > Metazoa > Chordata > Mammalia > Rodentia > Muridae > Arvicanthis > Arvicanthis niloticus. The sequence continues at coordinate 2,479,501 of NW_023044979.1, read as the reverse complement.
TTGTTTTTTGTTTGGTTTTTTTTTTTTTTTTTTTTTGAGACAGGGTTTCTCTGTGTACTCCTGGCTGTTCTGGAACTCACTCCTTAGACCACGCTGGCCTGGAACTCAGAAAACCGCCTGTCTCTGCCTCACAAGTGCTAGGATTAAAGGCGTGTGCCACCACCACCTGGATCATTTATTTTTAAATCACATTTTCTGTTGGAAAATAAGAGTTGGGAAATTATTGCTTCTACTCTTATTTACTTCATCTTCAAGTGAAGAAATCATGAAATTGTTCAGTGGCTATACATGACTGTAATCTCAACAATTGGGGGTCCCAGATGTAGGAGAATCAAGAGTTCAAGGTCATCTTTGGTCATGTAGCCAGTTGTCTGGATACAAGGATACAAAATAACTTGACTCTGCTGTCCAATACCAGGTGAGGTGTTGATGTGTATACACTCTGCCTAAGAAGCAGCACAGGTCCAGCTCAAGTTGACAGCTCTGAGAAGTTCCAGCCTTGGTCCACTCAATTTGCGGTGAATGGGAATCTCAGACAGATTCACTGCTACTTTGGGCAAATAGATAATGAGGAGTTCAGCTTGTCACAAACATATTTAAAGAATAAAAACCCTTTCAGAACATAACAAGGTTGAGGTAATCATTTCTGAAGTTCTTAGTGCCTGTGAAGACCCCCAAACTCGGGAGACCCTTCCTCAAGCCTCTGGAATCGCGACCACCCAAAGATCACAAGAAACCATACCTGGATGCAATCAGCAGAGGTTTATTAGGGAAAGAGCTGGCAGCCAGCGGTCTGACCAGGTACTCGCGCTGGAGTCAAGGTCCGACCCCCTCGGCCAGTCCTTGGAGGGTTTTAAAGGGAAAAACCACAAACCAGGGGAGTGGGATGGGGTTGTTAAAGATACAAAACATGAAAACAGTGGAACAATTCAGAGGTATTCACTCTAAATGATTAGTGTCATGTGGAAATCGCCCTGCATTCTTCTCAAAAATGTGGTTTTTACCATGCCATTGTGCCCTATCCGGCCATTTCAGATTGCTATCTTTACTTTTTCCGGCTATAGGGCTAGGGCCCCACCTAGGTGGTAGCATCTTTATCTGTAATCAGGAATGCCTTCCTGCCTTGGGCGAGGCTTGAGGAATGTAATCCAGCAAGTGTCCTTCACCTGGAATGTGAAGGCCTGAAATCTTATTTTCAGTTCTGTAAGGCAAAAAATCTACACATATTTCATAAAATGGCCTTTATAATTTTTCACTCTACATTCCTCACTTTTTCCGATTTGGCTATGTTTTTAATCATAAAAACTCAATTATTAATAAGTCTATTCTCACCCCACTTTTTCCGATTAGGATCTTTAGAAAAGTTTAAACTCCAGTGTCATCATAATTACCATTTTCTTGACCCAAAGTCTTATATTGGTGGCGCAACACAAAAAGCTGAACAGCATTTATCCTTTCTCTAACAAAAGTTACTAATCTATTTTAAATGTAGGGGCCTATGGTTAAGAGCAAAAGTAAAATCACAAGGGGTCCAGCAAGGGAGGATTGAACCAACTCTCGAATCAAAGTTGCGGTGCATCTCTATCTTGTCTCTGGTCTAACTTTTTTTCTGAATTTACTCTCTGGTCACTCTTGAATGGTCTACATAATAGTAACATTTTTTCTTAGAGCAGCACACAGACTTTCTCCTTTAAGAAACAGCAAGTCTAGTAACAACTTAACTTTGTTACTGACTGTTCTAGGGCTCTCAAATCCACATCAGTGGCAGCTCTCAGCTGATGAAAGTAATGAGGTGTCTGTATCAATGTAGTTACACCTGTCTCTATACCTATGGCCACTCCTAGTCACAATGTAACAGCTAGAGTCAAGGAAAATAGGCTCTCTGCAGAATCATCTAGGGTGTATCTCAAACTCAGTTCAAGAGTACCTGCGGGATCTAGCTGGACAAGTACACAATAATCTTTGTTTTCATCAAAGATAGCAGTGGAAACACATGGTGTTAACCCGGAGCTGTAAGTCTACCATTTATCAATTTTAGGCACTAGGTATCTGTTAGCAGGGGTTCTTGGGCTCTATTCTATTGACTAGGGGTTTCAAAACATTTCCTTTTCTTTGTAGCACACTTTCAAAGTTGTCTTCTGACTTTTCCACATTTTGTGGCACATAGCTGTCTACATATACATAAAATCACATATATAATAAAGAGAAATTGCAAAAGGAACAAATCTATATAACTCTAGATTCACATTTCAACTTCAATCTTGTAATCACAAGCTGTCATTTAACCTTGGGTGTACACACACTAAGTCCCACCCTCCAAGGCAGTATTTTCCCTGTGCCTCTGGGGTGGTCTCAGGAGTCAAGGCCTGCTGCTTCTTTAGCCTTGTAGAATAGCAGAAGACCTGGAGCCAAAGAGTAGGGGGTTGTTCAGGCATCTGGATCTTCTCCAGTTGGCATCAGTCACAGGTGGTGATGGTGAACTTCAAGGAGGTCAGATGGTCCACAGCACCAGGAACAGTCTTTTAGTAGCCTGAAAAATCATTTCTCACACAAAATGGGCATTCTGGGTATGGAGCAAGAACAAGGGACACTCTAGCCAGCGCCAGTTCCCAAGGGTAGTTTAATTTTAGGGTCCTGTATATTCTCTCTACCTGTCCTGAGCTTCGGAGACAATATAAACAGTGGATCTTCTAATATCTCTGACAATTCCTGACTTACCTTAAAACTGCTATCTGATCTAATTACCTAGGACACTTGAAACCTCGAGAAGGTCCCTATTCTAGGCTGTTTTCTCCTAGGTATTTCTTATCTATTCTAAGTCTTATTATTTCTCTGGCTTAGAACCTAAGGTCCCTTATACGCTTTAAGTCTCTTAGCTGCTTGGTTGCACTCATATCTTAAGAGTCCATCTGTGTATTTAGCCTGGTAAATCCTTTGCTTTCTGGGGAGTATAGTTCTCCCTTCTTGTGTGCACCATTGTCTCTTTTTCTCTAGGTAGTATCTGGCAGGATGGCTAGCAATCTGAGTTCTTTTTCTTACTCTGTGCTTTAAGTGAGGCCATCTCTTAGGCCCACAACTGGAACAGGCTGCCGTATCAAGACACTTGATCTGTCCGGTTATTGCCTCAGGCCACTGAGTCTCCTCCCTTTTGGTGTCCTGGGCAACGAGTACTCACAGTTGCTGGCTTCATCAGGGTTTCCTCTCTTGGCATATAGCCTTGCAGGAATGGACTGTGGCAAAAGCATACCTGTTGTCCATGCAGATGTTGGTCTTCTTGTCAGCCCCAAGTTCCAAGGTTGTTCTCTGCACCGATGATCTCAGGGGTGGGGAGTCAGTCCAGATGGCATGTGTCCACCACAGTAGCGCTGGCTTGTCTCTGACCAGCATGGAGAAAACTGCTCCCGTCTGTAAAGCACGTTACCTCGGCTCCCGGCTGGAGTCAGTAGGAGGAGCCCTTCCTCTACCCGTGAGTTCTTGTCAGTTAGTTGCAGCCTGTCTGGGCCCCAATCCTGGGGAGTAAGTCTCAACCCGACAGAGGGTAGGAACAGTCTAGGATGACCATAAATGAATGGGATACCCAGCCCATCTCTTAGTCCACCATTTTCGGGTAGTCCATGAATACCTTTTGACCCATTGGCCTGGAGGAAGCCCCTGTGTCTATCAAAGGTTGGGTGGCTCCTTTACTTGCAATGCGCATATTGGTCTTTTTCAAAGAGTTTTATCTCTCTTTGATTGGAATCCCTTTTTTCTGCTTTCTGTAAATTCTTTCCTGTCACCTTTCTCTTTCTTCACCTCTCTCTAGTCTCCTCTATTCCTCTCTATTCCTGTGGACTCACAGCAACTGATCTCTATTCTTCTTCTCTACTCTTTTCTTCTAGACTTACACTAAACCTTCTCTATTCCTCTTCTCTATTCCTTTCTTTTAAATCTTCTCTCACTTGCTATTACCATCAATCATTTTAATATGTAGTATACTTCCTAAATCTTTCAATGACTTATCTTGTAGTCTCTGTAGCCTCTGGAGCCTTGTCTACACTGACAGAATGTCTCTATGAGCTAGTCTAGAAAGGCTGTGGGTAACTTATCTGATCTCTGCTTAACCTCATGTGTCCTGATCAAACTTAGTGGGGTCTCATATAACCCTCTCTCTCAAGACCTATCAGCGGAATCTGGCGTGGGCCTTAGGGTGTCCCTTACCTTCTGTCACATGGAGGTCTCAGTCACATCTGCTCTAAATTGACCTGCTGCTGACCACGGCCTGATCAATTGACGGGGTCCCCAATCTGAAGACCAGAACCTGCAAAGGTCTTGTGAAAGCAAAGCTTTTACCTTATTTATTGCTTTGAACTCTGTGTAGACTGATGCATTTGTGAGGCTGCATGACTGCTGTTCACATCACACTAGAAACCACAACCTAATTCAGTCTGTAAACCTTGTCCACAGGTGTAATGTGAGCTCACCTCTGAAGCTCTAAGAAAGAAATCAAATCAGAACAAATAGCTTTATCTATAGCATTTCACAGTAAGGACTATTACGATGTTGAAGGTTCATACAGTTATTAACAATTTTTAAAAGGCAACTTGAGTTACATTTGACACTTATTTGAATTTAACTTTTAACAAAATAGAAACTTTGGTCATAGTTCTATAAAAACCTTTTAAAGAGTTATTTCTGATTACAACAAGAACAATAAAGTAAACATTTTTATGTCTAACGTAAGAGCACAAGTCTTCACCACTTCTTTAATTTTATCTTGTCAGAACTCTCATCTTTAAACCAAATCTTAATGAAAATCTCATACAAATAATGAAATTGTCTCAAACAGTAATGGCTAAAAAATTTATCAAAACTGAAGGAGATATATATATATATATATATATATATATATATTCCTGACTCATATATATATATATTTCTGACTCAGGGCAGCCTATAACTTTTAAGCTGTAATTTTAGAAAAAAGCACTCCTTTACTTATAAAACTGGGAAAAATCATTATCAACTTCCTTATTACATACAGAAGCTAAAAAACTGCTGGCCCCTTTTTTTTTCTACTTTCTGCTGGTGTCCTTCTCCTAGCCACAGAGCAGGGCAAATTATCAGTTTTTCTTGTGTAAATCAAGACTGCCTCACAAGTAAGTTTTAAACTAAATTAAGTAAGCAGTTTTAACCAGTTCTTGTCTCTCTTTTTTTTTTTAAAAAAAAAAAATAATTAACTCTCAGGTGAACAATCTTGCTGTGGCTGTTTGTCTAGCTGTCCTGGCTCCACTGCCAGGTTTTTTTCTTTTTTCTTTTATCACCTGGGTTCTCATCTATCTTCATAGGCGGCAGGTGGAAAACCGCCATTTGTTGCACTAGTGACCTCAAGGTACCCAGTACAGCCAGGAATACCAAACTAGGTAGCTGTTGCACGCTGTTGCTGTGCTGGGGAACCACGAGTTGTAGCCCGCCAAGTGGGGGCTGGGTGAGCGGGCTGGGTGAGGGCACCCTCCATGTGCTGTTACCTGAAGCATACCCTACATGCGGTAGGCGGGCTGTAGGAACACGAACCGCGAGCACGAACCGAGGTAGCTGCCCCTTATTAAAGGATCTGCCCGCCTTTCTGCAGTTGTATTCTTGTACCGGCGGCTTCATTTCTCTCTCTGCCGGCAATCATGTTACCTATTTTTAACTCAAGATGTTTAACACAGTAGATTAACAGCTAACACACAGATGATTTGCCAAGAAAAGACACACACATATAAAAAAACAACACAAATAACTCACCCCTCTCACGGGTAGTACATAAAACACAGATAGCTCACCCCTGCCACGGGTGGCACAAATAACACTTAACTACATTTGGTCACGACCCCAGATGGAGAAGGATTCCACGTCTTCTCCCAAGTAGGAGCGCTCAGTCTCTTGAAACCTGACAGTCAGATCCCCTGACCTTCTGGAAGGCCTCTCACCTTCCCCCTGAAATCCAACGGTCAGATCCCCTGACCTTCTTTCTGGAAGGCCTCTCGCCTTCCAAGTAAGACTCCAATAACCAGACAACGCGGTCAGTCTTCACAGATTCAGATTTAACAGATTCAGACAACTTGGTCAGCCTATGCTGGACCAAGTCTAACAGATTTCTAACATACCAGCAATGAACAACCCAAAAATAGACACACTGCCATGAGAGCATAACAACCACGGTGGCCATTTCTGACCTTTTCTCTCTAGTTTTCATTGTTAACACACAAAAAGACTAACAAAAAAACCCGTCTCAATCGCCAGTGCCAGCCAAGAGGGATTCCACATCCTCTCCGGCACCTAGATGCAAACCTGTGCCAGCCTAGAGGGATTCCACGTCCTCCCCGGCACCTAGATGAACCCCCAAACGTCTCTGGGGGTGCAGCAGCTAGTGACTCTCCAGCACGTCTGCTAATCACTCATTTGTCTCCTCTCGAAACAAAAATGGTTTACTGCCCCTCACGAGACAGAAACAGCTGCCAGTCCAAACCGAAGTGCACTTTTCAGAAACCAAATAATTCAGACAGACGGGCACAAACAACTCAGAAACCAAATAACTTAAACAAACCTAGACAAAACAGCACACGATTTAGGCAACCCTAGCACACGAGAAATCAGACGATTTAGACAAAAGGTCACACAACAACCAGACAGAAAAAAACCGCGGTGTCCCTTTACCTCCCAGCGTGGTTCTTGGATTAAGGTGGTCGCATATCCAGGACGAGCCCCCAAATGAAGACCCCCAAACTCGGGAGACCCTTCCTCAAGCCTCTGGAATCGCGACCACCCAAAGATCACAAGAAACCATACCTGGATGCAATCAGCAGAGGTTTATTAGGGAAAGAGCTGGCAGCCAGCGGTTTGACCAGGTACTCGTGCTGGAGTCAAGGTCCGACCCCCTCAGCCAGTCCTTGGAGGGTTTTAAAGGGAAAAACCACAAACCAGGGGAGTGGGATGGGGTTGTTAAAGATACAAAACATGAAAACAGTGGAACAATTCAGAGGTATTCACTCTAAATGATTAGTGTCATGTGGAAATCGCCCTGCATTCTTCTCAAAAATGTGGTTTTTACCATGCCATTGTGCCCTATCCGGCCATTTCAGATTGCTATCTTTACTTTTTCCGGCTATAGGGCTAGGGCCCCACCTAGGTGGTAGCATCTTTATCTGTAATCAGGAATGCCTTCCTGCCTTGGGCGAGGCTTGAGGAATGTAATCCAGCAAGTGTCCTTCACCTGGAATGTGAAGGCCTGAAATCTTATTTTCAGTTCTGTAAGGAAAAAAATCTACACATATTTCATAAAATGGCCTTTATAATTTTTCACTCTACACCTGGAGCTGCCAACTGTGGCATTCTGCAACCTTCAGGAGCCAATTTACATTGTAGGCTTAAAACTTACATTAGTTTAAACAAACAAAACATAAACAAACAAAAAAATATTTAAACCAATGGGTCACTTCAGTTGTGAACTGTGTTAAGAATTAATATTATGAAAATACATTAAACCTTAAAATTTTAAAGGTTCCAGTAGCAGAAGAGGTAGAGTATGTTATGTGTCATGAGCAGGTTGTGATAAGGGTTTAATGTCCCCATGGGAAGAGGAGGGACAGGTCCTCTGCACTCAGGAATCATATACAGGATTGACTGTGAGATGGTCAGTTCCCGAGAGGTGAGAGAGTATGCCAGAGACAGAGGTTTGATATTTAATTGCTCTTTAATAATGCACAACAAACAATATATTATCACCAATGCTAAAGCTATTGTAACACCGAGGTATTGCCACATTTCCTATGCATTGACTCTATCAATATCAATACAATAAAATGAACACATGCTTCTGTGCACCTCTTCATCCACATCTTTAATTTTAAAATATGGCTGTCTGTGCCCTTCCCCCACGCTGCCAACCTGTCTAGGTTGAGCAGCCCCTAGGTTGAGCAGACCGGAACATGCTGTTTACCAGTAGAGATCCGAATAACAAAGGACCTGGGAAGCTGCCTGGATTGGAGACCTGCAGTCTGTCACACGAGTTGAGCTGAATGGACTGCCTGCTGAGCTAGCCTTGACACCTTTGGACTGCTAACTCCTGGCCCAGCCCCTGGGCTGAACCGAGAAGAGACTCTGGAGGGTGGGGCTTTTCCTTTATATGTGAAAGCAAATTATTAAATTTCAGGCCTTGGTCAGAGAACTTTGTCTTGGCCTCATCTCTTCTCGCCCTCCATCCCCTTTCATTCCCAGCCACCCCTTTCAGGTGAACCCACTTGACTTGTGGCCACAGGCGGCTACAGCTGTCTAATCCCCTAACCCTAACTCAAACCCTGCTTGATGTGGGGCATATTTCTTAATTACACCTTTTGAAGTGAGAAACCCTTTATTAATCTTGCTCTTTTGAGATGTTCAGATCCACCTTTAATCTGGGCTACAGATTCTTTCAACAACCTACATATGTAAAGGACATTGAACAGGGTAGTGTTTTTGTTTATAGTATTTGCCCTACTTTTTTACAAAACAAAAGGTGATTTGTTTGTTTATTTGTGTTTTAAAACTGGTATTAGTAAGTACTTTTTTCTTCAGAATTCTGGTGCTCACTGAAGATCAGCTGTAGTATCCTGAAACATGAAATCAACCAGCCCTTGATTTTTCTAATTTACCTTGTCCAACAGCCTTTATTGGGACAGTTTATTAAATAACCTTTCTGTATACATTCATTCTCTCTATGATTTGAGCTATGTTTATCTACAGAACCTGTACTAATATAACTGTGGTTTTTCTTCACTTTGCCACTGATGAAGATGTGCTGGCTACCAATAGTGCTCAACTGTGTTTCCCTTATGATTCTGGATTTTCGTCAGGGTTAATTGATACCTGTCATATGCTGGAAGGAAGCTGCAGTTTCCCTGAACCCAGCATGAAGCCACAAAACAAGACTATTGTTTCCTAAAATCCCTCTTTAGTATTAATGGTGTTAATATTTTGTCTGAAACTCTACCTCACAGTTACCTGGTGACAGCCAGGTATGCTCCTCCCCACAGCTTTCTCTCTTTAAAGAGAGACTGAATGTGTTCTATGTGTGTGGGGGGGGGGAGATGTGGGGTAAAGGGGTGTCTCAGCAGGCTCCTGCCTCAGGCTGAGATATCTCTTCTCAATGAGGGACCAGCCACATGACACTATAGTATAGAATATAGTATTTTTAGGACATGGAGAGGGGACTTAGAGGGCAGTAGAGGCAAGGAAAGGCCGAGAGAGGCAGAAAGTAGAGAAGTAGAGGCCACGCATAAACATGTGGAGGGGGGGGGAAGAATGGGAGAGACTGGGTAATGAATCTAAGAGGGCAAGAAAAACAGATCAAGACATCAAAAAAGAGGAAGGGGCAAGCAGCCATCTTTAAGTGGGTCAGGCCTACCCAGCCGTTGCCAGGTAACCGTGGGGAGGAGCATACCTGGCTGTTACCAGGTAACTGGGGTGAAGTTTTGACTAAGAACGTAATATATATATGCTAAGAAATAGCCTGGGCATCCTTCCACTTGTGGGTCAGATTGATACCTCTACTGCACATTGAATACTGGGCCATGGAAGCTGTTCACCTTGATTACAGGAAGAAGAAGGCACGTGCTGTGAGGAAAGCTCAGGTAAGGTCTGGAGTCAGGTCCTGGTAGGTGCAGGATCATTGCTCTCAGAGGGCAGAACAGCAGGCAGCTGATCAGCCAGAGCTGGAATGCTGGGTTCTCCCCCAGGGCTGGGTGGGGTGAGATTCCTCTTTGAAGACAGAAACAAAAGCTAATAAAGGGCAAACCCCTCCTGAGCTCTGGAAAAGGTCTGACCCTGGTCTGGAAACACAATTTAATCTTGAGGAGTGGTAAGACTCACTGGCCTATCAAGGCTCCCAGGCAGACCTGCCAATCAGACAAGGAGGCGGGTTCTTCTGGGTGCCATTCTGCAAGTTCTTGGTGTTATTTTGCAAGATCTCTGTGCCTGTGCAGACTTGAATGGTCATCTGTGCCCTGCTCTGAGCTCTGCTGTGGGTGCTGTATGGAGATTTCAGGGAAGCTCTGAAATCGAGTCATGGTGAGCACAGGTTCACTGCCCACAATGGGTAGGGGCAGGTGGCTTAGCAGTGGGAGCTGGGGTGCTGGGTCCTCTCTGGGGCTGCATGGGAAGCATCAGCCAGATGTGACCACCTGTGACGTCCCTGGTGATGCTCCTCACTTGTTAGATCAGGGGATGAGCTCTGAGTAACATCACTATCATGGCTGATTCTGAATCTGCCCAAAACATTTGGACCAGTTGCTTTCCTGTAGAAACACGAGTGGTTTCTCTGACTCTGCAGCACATGTGTTCAAATCCTTTTGTCTTTTATAGTATACATTAAGAAAACAGGCATAGCCAGGCAGTGGTAGCGCACGCCTTTAAACCTGGCACTTGGAAAGGAGAGGCAGGAGGATGACAGTGATGGAATAATGATAAATAATAATGCTAATCAATAATCAATACTAATCAAGGACCAATAATCAATACTAGTCAATAACCAAAAGTGATCAACAATCATGATAATCAATAATCGATAACCAGCAGTTAATGCTGATCAATAATCAATAAGCAATACTAATCAATAGCCAAAATGATCAATAATTGATGGCACACGCCTTTAATCCCAGCACTTGGGAGGCAGAGGCAGGCAGATTACTGAGTTCGAGGCCAGCTTGGTGTATAGAGTGAGGACAGCCTGGGCTATGCAGATATGGCGGCCATTTCCCATAAGGACTCATGCCGAGATGGCGGCCTTCAAACTACATATCCCATGATTCCGCGAGGAAAAGTAAGATGGCGGCTGGCCAGAGACTACACTTCCCATGAAGGCTTGGGCCTGGCTCATTTGAGTGGTGTTTGGAGATCCCCACAGGTGCTGATTGACTTCACGGAGAGCTGAGAGACTGTGCCTGGAGACCTCTGCTGCTGCCGCTGCCGCCACTGCTGCCACTGCTGAAATCTGGGAGGAGCATTGTGGTCCCAGTGGTATCGGAGGGCTCCTTCTGACGTCACAGACTTCGCAACACAATCTGATCGCCTGCCTGGCCGCTACAGATCCGGGAGATGACTGGAACCTCCAGGTACCGTGGCTGGCTGGTGGTAGCAGGCTGGTGGAAGCGGAGGCCCCGGGTTGCCCATGAATCTGAGGCAGGGGCATGACTGGAGCTGCTTACAGGTACTGGCTGGCAGACCTATGGACCACCAGTATGTGTGAAACTGACCACCGATGGACTGTGATTACTATTCTGGGCTTTCATATTAAGATCTAAAGTAAAGTACTTAAGTAAAGATACAGTGGTACAAGCCTTACATCCCAGGAGATGAGCTTTCAGCAGATCTCTGATTCAATCATCCTGGTACAGAACAAGTTTTAGGTAAAGAAAAGCTTAGATACAGGCAAAGTGTTACACACATATTACCCAGCATTCAGGAGATAGAGCCATGCAGATCTCTGAGTTCAGGGTTCATCTACTGAGTAAGATCCAGGACAGTCAAGCTTAGGCAGTGAAGTTGTTGAAAAATTTAAAGTTGGCAATGATGTAATAGAGGGAGCCATGTTCCAGCCCCAGCAGGCAGAGGAACTCAGCAGCTTAGTCCATGTGGCTCTAGGAGGAAAGAATAGAAAGGACGACTGAGACAGTTGATGCTGGTTGGCTGTAGTTAAAAAATTAGTGGTGATGAAGAAGAAACCAGCATCACTGAGGTGAAATCTTCTGGTAAGTGTTTTCTGAGAGGACAAAGAAGCTGCGTTCCAGAGATAGACAAGGTTGTCCCTTGTTGTGCATCTGGAGTTGATCATGTGTAAGAATCACCCAGGTGGTATTGGTTTCAAAGGCATAAGTGAATCTGTCATGCAGAGCAGCTAAGGGTTGGCCCAGTGAAGGGAGTGTATGAGAGGAACGCAGTGAATCCTAGTCGGAGGGGGAGAACCCAGCATATTGAAGATGTCAGTCCCACGGGATGAGCAGGAAGAACAGCAGCAGAAGTAAAGTGAAGTCAAGCAGAACCTAGAGTGCTATAGATGGAGGAGCTGGAGAGAGACCCAGTCTCTTTTGAGGAGCACAGATGATCAAGTGTGGATCCCGGATACTGGAACAAGAAGCTGTAATATTGAAGTTAACTTTGAAACCCTAATATTTTGAGATTCCAGAGCTGTGGGGTACCTGCTCAGGAAAACAGTTCCAGACAGTGCAGTAACAGATAGTGAGGCAGGTCTGTGGATCAAGTACCTTTTCGATTGCCATGCATGGCTTGTGTTTGAAAATGAGCATTTTTCAATAATCAGGACCTCAGGCACAAAGATGACTTTGTAAACCCCAATTAATTCTGTTTGTGAGATTGCACAAAGTCCACTTGAGCAAACATCCTATGACAAACCCCCCTTGTCAACAGCCAGTCAAGGTACAACTGCAGGGTTAAGCTACATATTGATAACTAATACACCTTACAAAGACAAAGTTAGTCTACCCATCATGTTTGTCAGATGATTTTAACCCCTTGGTTGGTTCCTGCAGATTAAGTCAGTCATGCAGCTTTTAAAATATTAAGTTTCTGGCCTGCATGTTAATGTCCCAATCTTGCTGTAACTGCAATAAATACCCAGCACCCCTAGACTTGATCTCTCAGATTCGATCTCACGTGAGGCTGACTGGTGAGAATCCTTATTACAGAGCTCATAAAAAAGACCTCAATGTGTTTGCGATGCAATAGGCTCCTTGTTGGTTGTTGGGGTCTCTCTGACTTGGACATAGCATCTTAGTTCATTGACTGGAACCCCAAGACCCTCAGTACTCCCAGCTGAAGGATTAAAAGGCCGGTTGTTAAGATGAACAATTGTTTCTATGTTAGTTGCTTGTCTGCCAGAATTGTGTGTGTGCTTTGGTTTTCAGGTTTTTCTTGAGTATTGTGGAGGGAGGTGACTAAATTGAACCTGGAACCCTGCTACAGTGGATACGCTGGAGAGTTGCAGCCCCAAAGTGCTTCAAAGATGTTCCAGAGCCTGGTATAATAGATGGTGTTTCTCTGGTCTTAATTTCTGGGAAGGTTAGAGCAGACTTGGAGCCCTGCTACAGGGCTCAAGGCTGCCATCCTGTCTTCATTTTCTCCTCTGTCTGAGTGGAGGAATCAGCTGGGTAGCCTTTACCGCCCCCTTGTGGCTGTCTGCATTGTGTGTGGCACTTTGTCATTCTCTCACTGAGGAAATGAGACAGATTCCACCCTAGTTGATTTAGTTACTAGCCCCACACCTTGGGTTAAATCCTTCTTAACAACGGGACCTAGACCCATTGACTAGTCCATGACAGAGAGCTCTTTGAGACAGCATCCAGGGCAAAATCAGGCTCTGCCCACCTTATTTTACAGGGTAGAAAGACAAAGACATCATTTTTCACCTCTTGAACTACCCTCTGCCCAATTCATATGTGACTCTGTAGTTTTGAACTTGGAGCTGTCATGAGATGGAAAGTTGGTCTTCATTGATTCTCACAAATTTAGTATATCTTCCTTGGACCAGAGTTCTTGTCCTTTGTTGGTGGCCATTTCCAGTTGTGTGGGACAATCTGCTTTTCTGTCCACCTTCCAGCTGTTTTAGCCTCCTCTTTGGTAGCACTGTCCTGAGAACCCAGGGTTAAAAATGCTCACCCCAGGTCAGCACAGCCTCTGAGCTCCTTATTCCAGTGTATCCTTCCCTGCTCTGAGCCAGGTGCCCTCCCTATCTTGTCCTTGCTCAGCCACAACTCCAACTCCCTCTTGAGGTGGGAGAAGCTCCTGTAATTGATATGGTTAAATCATTGGTTTGGGGTTGTAACAACTTCCTCATTTATTATTTTGTCTGTGTCATAGTTGTTTTCAGTTGTCAGCATTTCAGAGCTACAGTCATCTGAAGGAGCCTCAATCGAGGGCGTGCCCTCATCAGAATGGCTGGTTGCTATGTCAGTGAGAGATAGTGTTGATGACTGATTAGGAAGGCTCTTCTACTGAGGGTGGCAATATCCCTAAGCAAGTGGTGCTGGGCTGGATGAGAGAGCAGGCTGAGCATGAGACAGTGACCAAGCCAGGAGATAGTGTTTTTCCATGCTTTTTCTATTGTATATTTTATTTACATTTCAGAAGCCATCTCCTTCCCCCAAGCCCCTCCCCAAGAAAACCCTTATCCCATGCCCTTTTTATCTTTTTGCTTTTATACAGTTTTTAAAAAATATTAATTAACGGCATTATAAGTTTGTTAATGCTGAATCAGAAGTGTAACCGAATACCCAACCTAGATATATCAACTATCTTTGACTGGTGGAGACACATGTACATTTGCCTCCATGTCCCCCCCTTCACTCTCTTTCTCTCTCTCATCACCTAGCTTCTCCTCTCCTACTTCTCCTCTCCTTACTCCTTCTCTTCCTCTCGGTATTCCTTCCCACCTTAGCTCCTCCTACATATCACCCTTCCTGTTAAAATAAAACTTTTCTCTCAAAATACAATTAAAGCATAATTATGCCAATTTGTACCAGTGAGGTACAAGATAGTCCTAATACCCAGTACATCATTTTGTTAACTAAACAAAACCTCTGTCATCTCTCCTAACTAAAACTCTTAGTTCTGAACCTGGATTTTTCCTTGGCTTTAGAATGAATGTCAGCTGAAAACCATCCACTCAAAACTTTTCTCCCAAGGTAAATAGCCAGGATTGGCTATGAGACCATAGGTCTTCAACCCCGTCAAAGATCCAGAATGGTTGAGTTAATTGTCCATGCTTTTTGTTTTCAGTTTCTAATCTAAGTTCCCAAAATGATGGACTGTGATCTGACAGAACCATGTATAACAGACATTTATTACCTGAGATGCTTTTGTTTAGAGGACTCAATCACAGCAGCAGAGTAGCAAGTTAGAACAACAATGTTATTTTGCTGCTGTACAGAATCTATGTTGTAGATTGTATTCTGACAACATTCTGACAGGACAAATTTTGGGTAGAAAGATTTTTGGACTGGTTGGGGTCTTTAACTCTCCATTAAGGGTCCTGCCTGATGCAGGATGTAGCCTCCTCAGCATCCATATCTAACTGCTATACATCTCAGCTAAGATCAACCTTAGACTCCTTGGTACTTCTTTATGGTCTCTGACACGTCCTAAATGTACCCCGTCCCACCCCCAGCCAGCTGCAGATTTTGATTCATTTTCCCCCTCTGGCCCTCTCTTGTCTCTCACCACACCTGTTGCTGGTTCTCCCTGATTTCCCCTTTCTTATCTGTTCTCCCATGCAGTTCTCTCTCTTTCATCTGCCTCCTATGATTGCTTTATTCCCCCTTCTGAGTGAGATTCAACCATGCTCATTTCGGCCTTCCTTGTTGTTTAGTTTCTTTGTGTCTATGGAGTGTAGTGTGGGTTTCCTGTATTTTATGATTATTATTCACTTGTAAGTGAGTACATACATGCATGTGCTTTTGGGTCTGGGTTACCTCAATCGAGATGATAGTTTCTAGCTGTATCCATTTGCCTGCAAAATTCATGATGCCCTTGTATTTAATAGCTAAATAGTTTTTCCTTTTGAAAATACATTTTCTATATCCATATTTTGGTTGAACAGCATCTGGATTATTTCCACTTTCAAGTTGTTATAAATAAAATGGCTCTGAATTAGTGGAGTCCCTACTTTAAATCACCTGCCTTTACAGAGTTCCTCCTGTATCTCCTGTTGGTCCTTTGTGATCCCCTGGGTATCCATGATGGTACATCAGGTCTCTATTGGGTTAAGTGCATCCTATTCACTGAGGCCAGACGTGGCAGCCCAGTTATGGGAACAGATTCCAATGATAGACAGCAGCTTTAGGGACAGCTCCTGCTACAGGTGTTGTAGGACCATCATGAACACTGAGCTGCACATCTGCTACTTACAGGCCATCAGTCCTTTGTCCACCTGTGAGTGTTATTGTTTTTGTCTCAGTTTCTTAATGGCCCCAAGGGTCAAGGTTAATTGAGTCTGCTGGTCTTCCTGTGGAATTTCTATCCTGTTCAGGGCACTAAATCCTTCCTCCAACTCTTCCATCAGAGTTGCCAAGGTGCATGCAATGTTTTACTGTAAATCTCTGCTTCTGTTTCAGTCAGCTGCTGGGTGGAGCCTCTCAATGGACAACTCCTGTGTGGGAGCATCACAGAGTATTCTTAATAATGTCATAGATTCAAGCTTGTCCATGTTGATCTCCAATTGAATGAGTTTTCATTGTCCAATGTTTTTTGTATTCTGTAAAATTGCGCATGTTTCATATTCATTTGTATTGAATTCTAGAAAGTCTCTAATGTCTTCCTCTATGTTTGTCTTAAGCTATTTTTCATTCACAGTAAGGTGTTCAGCTTCTAAAAGTTTGTAAGCTTTGTGTTCTTTCTGGTTTTGTTGATATCCAGCTGTAATCCATGGTGGTCTGATAGGACTCCTGGTGTTATTTCAGTTTTCTTGTATGTATTGAGGTTGGCAGTGTGTCTGAATATGTGTTCAGTTTACAAGTAAGATTCATGAGGTGCTGAGCAGAGGCATATTCTCCTATATTTCAGTAGAATGTTCTCTAAGTATCAGCTGGACTCATGTTCATGTTGTCAGTTAGCTGGAATTTTTCTCTTTTTTTTGGAGGGGGGTCTGGAGAATTTGTCCACTAGCGAGAATGGGGTATTGAAATTTTGATGTTGAGCTATATTTCTTGTCTGCAATTGAAGAATAGATTTTTATCAGCATCTATTCTGTTAGCCTTTGTCTTTTTATTGTTGAACTCTGGTCATTGATACTGAGAGAGTCAATGAATGGTGATTGTTAACTCCTTGTATTTTGTTGTTGTTGCTGCTGCTGGTGGTGGTGCTGGTGTTGGGGTATTTGTGTGCTTTCCTTTCTTTTGCAGATAATACAAGATTATTTACTACCTGTGTTTTCCTGTGTATTTTTAACTTCCTTGGGTTGGATTCTTTGTATATAACTTTGTGTAAATTTGTATGTGTAGATAGGTATTGGTTAAATTTGAATTTTGCATGGACTATATTATTTTTCTGTTAATAGCAATTAATTTTTTCCTACATATAATAATCTGGGTATCTGTAGTTTCTGCAGCATGTATGTCCAAGCCCTTCTGACATTTACAGACTCCAGTGAGAGGCCATCTGTAATTTTAATAGATCTTCATTTATATGTTTCTTGGCTTTTGACCTTTGCAGCTTTTAGTAGTCTTTGTTTGTACTGGATGTTTTGACTATTATAAAGGAAAGAGACTTCATTTTATGGCCCATTTTATTTGGCGTTTTGATGATTCTTTTACTGTGATATGCTTCTCCCTCATTATGTTAGGAAATTTTTCTTCTAAGATTTTGTCATCAATATTTTCTGAGAATTTGATCTAATATTCTTCTTCCTCTAGTCCTAGTATCCTTATGTTTTATCCTTTCACAATGTCCTAGATTTTCTGTATATTTTATGTCACGAAGGTTTAGATTTAACATTTTCTTCGTGTGATATATCCATCCCTTCCATTGTACCTTTAATGCTTGAGATTTGTCTTCCATCTCTGTATTCTGTTTGTGAATCTTTCCTCAGTAGTTCCTCTTTGCAGTCCTAAGGTTTTGTTTCTATTATTCCTTCAGTTTGTGTTTTTGTTGTTGTTTTTCTTTCCACTTTTAGGTATTCAACAGTTTTGTTTTCTTTTACTCTTGGTTTGTTTTTCTTGGATTTATTTATAAGATTGGTTGGTTTTTCTCTACTTTTTTGTTTATGTTTTTCTGGCTGTCTTTGAGGTATTTATTTATTTCCTCCAAATCTTTCTGTTTTCCTGTATTTCTTTAAGTGATTTAGTCATTTTCACTTTAAGAACCTCTATTATCTTCATACAGTTGGTTTCAACGCCTTTTTCTTGTACTTCAGCTATGTTGGAATATTTAAGACCTTCTTTGGCAATATAAATGGGTTAACACTTATTCACCAGAGGGTGATAAATGTTACTCCTTGTTACAGAATCAAATACCAACATCGTGGAATGGAATGTGGCTATCACTTCTGGGAGTGAAAAGTTCCATTTTATGTCAATGTACTTGATATACAATAGTTTGTGTCCAAACAATGAAATTTATGGTGGGACCCACCTTAGTCTCCATGACAGATTCTGTGAAGTATTCAGCTTACATTTAACCCAATGTTTGATTAATGTCATGGTTGTTTTTTCTCCTTAAATTGGACAGGGAAGCAAGTGAAGCACCCTTTAAATAAGTTACTTTTGTTGAGATGCTGGTTTTAATAATGTCACTTCCAATCACTAAACCTGGAGTCACATTTCAAAAAAAAAAAAAGACCTGATGTTAACAGGGTAATAATTTTCAAATTTGTCAGCATGTATTTATTTATGTCAGGTGCATGAAAACAAACTAGATTGATAGGTATATAATTTTGGAACTTTAGCATTATCCAAGGAATATTGAATTTCCAACTTTGGAGATATGGCCAATGCTTAACACTTTCAGTGTTAAGTCAGGTCAGATGATTAAGACACAGGCCATTGACTGTAGCTCGTGTGTCATGTTACAGACCATAGCAGCTAACATTGCACATAGCATCCAGGTCAAAGAATAGCAAATTAATGCCACATTTTCTTCCAGGAAACAATCTGCTGCTTTTCAAACTCAATGTAGATGTATATTTTTTCAATTATGTTTCTTTTTTTCTTTTTAAATTAAATTTTAATTTTTTTTTACATTCCAAAGTTGTTGCCCTTTCCTGGTCCCTCTTCCCTGAGATCTTCTCCCCATTTTCTTCCCTGCTGCCTCTGTGAGGTTTCTCTCCCACCCACACACCCACCCACCAGGACCTCACCTCCACCATATTCCCTTTTCCCTATGGCATCAAGTTTCTACAGGGTTAAGTGCATCCTCTCCCATTTTGTCCAGACAAGGCACTCCTCTGCTGCACACATGCCTAGGGCCATGAATTATCCCCTGTAAGCTCTTTGGTTTTTGGCTTAGACTCTGGAAGACCTTATGTGTCCATGTTAGTTGACACTGTTGTTCTTTGTATGGGGTTGCCATCCTCTTTACCTCCTTTAAGATTTTCCTCTGACTCTTCCATATGAAAGATTTCATCCTACAAATATATATATATATATATATATATATATATATATATATGATAGATAGATAGATAGATAGATAGATAGAAGATACCTCATGGTGTCTTCTCCAAAATTGACCATGTAATCTGTCACAAATCACCGGGCAGTGCTGGTACACTCCTGTAATCTCAGCACTTGGGAGGCAGAAGCAGTTGAATTGCTGAGTTCCAGGACAGCCTGGTCTACAGAGTGAGTTCCAGGACAGCCAGGGCTACACAGAGAAACCCTGTCTTCAAAAAACCAAAAAAAAAATCTGTCACAAAAGAAGCCTCATCAGACACAAGAAGACTGAAATATTCTCATGTATCCTATCAAATCAGTACAGAATAATCTGGACTTGAATAGTAACAAAAACATCAGAAAGCTACATACTGAACAACTTTCTACACAATGATAACTTGCTCAGGGAAGAAATAAGGAAATAAAAGACTAGACTCTAGAATTCAGTGAGAATGAAGACACAGCATACCCAAACTTATGGGACACAGTGAAAGCAGTGATAAGACAAAAATTCATAGAACTAAGTGCCCTCATAAACATACCAGAGAGATCCTACTTAACAGCACACCGGAAAGCTTTAGAACAAAAAGAAACAAACACACCTAAGAGACAGCAGGAAATAATCAAACTTGGGGCAGAAATGAACCAATTAGAAACAAAGAGAACAGTACAGAGACTCAAGAAAACCAAGTCTGGTCCTTGGACAAAATCAACAAGATAGACAAACACTTAGCCGGACTAACCAGAGGGCACAGAGACAGTATCCAAATTAACAAAATCAGAAGTCAAAAGGGAGACATAACAAGAGAAACTGAGGAAAGTTTTACAAAATCATTAGTTCTTTCTATAAACTGCAAAATCTCGATGAAATGTGTAGCAAGAGAATTGGATAATTATCTAGACAGATACCATAAACCCAAATTAAATCAAGATCAGATAAATTATCTAAACTGTAGTATAACCCGTTAGGAAATCTAAGCAGGCATTATAAACATCCTATTGAAGAAAAGGCAAGGGGTAGGTAGTTTTAGTTCAGATTTTTTTTTTTTTTTGGATTTTTCGAGACAAAGTTTCTGTGTAGCCCTGGCTATCCTCTAACTCACTCTGTAGACCAGGCTGGCCTTGAACTCAGAAATCTGCCTGCCTCTGCTTCCCAAATGCGGGGATTAAAGGCATGTGACACCACTGCCCGGCTTTTGGTGCAGAATTCTATGGGAGACCTTCAAGAAGAGCTAAGACCAATACACCTTCGACTATTCCACATAATAGAAACAGAAGGAATGCTACCAAATTTATTGTACATATACTTGTTTTAAAAGTCAATTATTGATTTGAAATGCAACACTGCTATAGTCTCTTGTCAGTTCTCTTTGCCCTTCAATCCCAAGTCATTAAGAATTCCTTTCTGTGCTGGAGACATATCTCAGTGGTTAAGAGCATTGACTGCTCTTCCAGAGGTCTCGAGTTCAATTCCCAGCAACCACATGGTGGCTCACAACCATCTGTAATGGGATCCAATGCCCTCTTCTGCTGTGTCAGAAGACAGCAACAGTGTACTTATACATGAAATAAATAAAACTTTTTTAAAAAGAATTTTTCCACTTTTAACTCTCCTGCTTATTATTTATTTCTGTTCATAGGAATGTTGCCTGTAGCTGAGACTTGCCTCTGTATGTAACTGAAAATTGCTTTGAGTACCCAATCTTCTCTCTGATGCTCAGTGCTGCAAAGAATGTTGTTTGGAGCCTTTCGTGGGTGTTTATTGTGAATCATAGATTTTGAATATTGGAGCAAGGCTCTACCATCAACTCTATCCAACTATTTTCCTTGAAAAGAAATATGTTGGCCTGCTATTCCATTTTAGTAGACAATTAGCATGCCTACCTCATGTAGCTGTCACTACAGGTTTGCAGAGTTTTCTCTTTGATTGGGAGTGATCCACATCACTTTGTTGGAAGGACAAAAGTCAAGTGTAGTGTGGGCAGGAAAGATGTATTCTCCATTAAGAAAATTTGTTACAGTCTCAGAGGATGCACATGACAGCTACAAACCTCTTTAACTCAAATTCTGGAGAATCTGATGCCTGCTTCTGGCCTCTGTGGGAATTGAATGCATGTGGTACAAAGACATTCAGCAAGCTGAACAACCACATATTATTAATTTTTCTTTTAAAATAAATGTTATTTTAATTGTTATGTTCTGTAAAAGTGTTAATTGTTATCCACCTTGCCTGTGTAGTTTTTATCATGGGCACTTCTCCTCCATGAACTCTGTTCTCTTGAACTCTTATTTAATTTAAAAACATATTGATAAGCCCAGCGGTGGTGGCGCACGCCTTTAATCCCAGCACTTGGGAGGCAGAGGCAGGCGGATTTCTGAGTTCGAGGCCAGCCTGGTCTACAGAGTGAGTTCCAGGACAGCCAGGGCTACACAGAGAAACCCTGTCTCGAAAAACCAAAAAAAAAAAAAATGATAGGTATGATAATTTGTAGAGTTTTTGTTTAATGTGAGCAAAGACCTGGTCTGATTCACAAGTACTGTACGATTAGACTTAATGCCCATGCTTATAACCCCAGCACCCAGGAGCTGGAGCAGAAAGAAAAACATTTAAGCACATGTTCAGGCAGGACACAATGAGTTTGAAATCATCCTGGATCACAGTTCATCACTAATTGCATGGAGTGAGAACAGCACATAGGCCTTTCCGTGCATCAAATGATAACTCTTGTCAGAAGGCTTCTCTGTAGTCCTCCTCCTCCTCCTCCTCCTCCTCCTCCTCCTCCTCCTCCTCCTCTTCTTCTTCTCCCTCTCCCTCTCCCCCTCCCCCTCCCCCTCCCCCTCCACCCCCTCCCCTTCCCCCTCCCCCTCCTTCTCCTTCTCCTTCTCCTTCTCCTTCTCCTTCTCCTTCTCCTTCTCCTTCTCCTTCTCCTTCTCCTTCTCCTTCTCCTTCTCCTTCTCCTTCTCCTTCTCCTTCTCCTTCTTCTTCTTCTTCTTCTTCTTCTTCTTCTTCTTCTTCTGCCTAGGCTCACATTGAATATTGTATAATGATTATAGTTTTCAAATATCCTAAATTTGTGATTTTTAGCATAAAATTTCTCTACTTTTCCTGATGTGAACCAAATTGGTGCTTCTCTGTAAACGTCAACTTACAAAAATGAGAGAACCTCCCATGCCAGTTTCAGTGGAAATTACATAAATGCAGAATACAGTGAAGTTCCTCATGATGTAGGAACTTTTATTTCTGTGTGTCTTTGTGTTTTTGAGTTGTGTGTGTATCTGTGTTCATTCCATGTTTGCATGTGTGCATGTTGAGCAGTGTCTGTGTGTCAGTGTGTGTGTGCTTGTGTGTTTGTGTGGGTGTGTGTGTTTATGTGTGTGTGTGTCTGTCTGAGTGTTGTGTTCATTTGTGTGTGTGTCTGTGCATGTGTCAGGGTGTTTGTCTGTGTGGGTGTGTTTGTTTATGTGTCTCTCTGAGTGGTGTGTGTGTATGTGTGTGTGTATGTGTGTGCATTTGATGACACCGGTGCTGGGAATTTTTATAGTCTTTATATACACAATATGATAGATCCAGGCATGTTAAAGAAATAGATATATCAAAGTCACAGAGGGTGATATGCATGACAGATTCCCTCATTCCCAAGCTTTCTCAATGGATCTGCATGTAATCCATAACTCACACAAAATATTAGTTCCAGTCAGCATCTTAGGTTTTTTTCAAGGGTCCATTTTATGTAACTCAGATCCTCCAGTTTGCACAACCACCACAAATACCTGAGCTACCTTCCTTACCTCATTTGAAGAAATGAATATATGTCAATGTGTCTTACATTCCTGTATTTAGCCTTTCCCATACTTAAGGTTTTTCACAAATTCTCCTGTCTTTCCATGAATCCATCTCTGGTGATGCTGTGACAAGATGAATATGAGTGGGCTGGCACTGTAGTCACCTTTGAGACTGTCCTTTTTGGTGTTTGTACAATGGATCCTTCTACGCTGTTAAACTCACCAAAGGGGTGATATAGAAAGAGCAGCAGTTATGGTACCTCAGAGAAGAGTCCTTCTAAGGGGACAAATTCAAACAAAAGAGATGACAAAGACTCTCCAAATAAGACAGTCCTGGAAGGCAGCACACATGGAAGGATTCTGTTATGTGATTCAGGTAACATTCATAATACACAAAAGCCAGACTGTTAGGACCATTATATTTCCATTCAGGATGTAGTTAAGAACATAATTAGGGCAGAATTACACTTATTATAGGAAGAAAATAGGCAAGAGTAACACCTAAAAACCAATGTCATGCTTTGTATTGGGTGTTAGAAGACTGATTTTTTTTGGCCTTCTTGTAAGGTCAGTAATTTGATAAAAAAAATTGAGGAATTTTGGACAACCCCTTATTAAGTTAGATTCAACTACTAATTCTCTTCTATTACACTCTTGTAGTGTATGAAGAATTAAATTTTGAAGAAATACTCCTAGCATCATTTTTAACATGGGTTATGTTTTACAAGGTGAAATGTGCATCTATTATGAGTTGGACAATATTCCATAGCCCTTCACAAAAGGATACAACTTGAGCTGTTTGCTTCATCAGAACCCTGCATGAAGAGCAGGTACCTGCTGCTCCTACATCACATTTAAATCAGGGAGCATGCATGGTTACTGCAGTGAAGGACACAGTCTATTAGTGAGAAGTTCTCTTTGATAGTGAGATGGTGTTCTATTTTGGTAAATATGGATTTTAGATTTGGCCTCAGTATTTAATAAGGCTGTTCACTTTTCCTCAGCTGTATGTAGACCCTGCCAAGCTGAAGTAAGCAAAGGGCTTTTCTTTCATCTGGGATATTTAGATGCATCTATATATGACAAAGAGAATCAAGAGTGGGAACATATTTTCTAAATAACATTTCACAGGATCAAACATAATTTTTGAGGACTCTTGTCCCTTCACTTGCTAAAGAGACACACTGCATTCTGAAAGTGATCATGCTTTACATATGCCTTCTTAAGATTACACATTTAGCAAAATCAACTTCTGTTGACCTTCTTTAAAGGTCTGTTGAAATTTCATGTCTAGGTTATCACTTGATCTTTTGAAGAATCTCTGTATCTTCAAGCTTTTCTTTGTACTGTTTTCCCTCTTAGTGAACATTACTCAATATCCTTGCTTGGGCTGAGTGTGATTGCCCATAGAAGCTCTGAGGGAATCATCCCTGTATTTTGACTCTCCTCAATGTAGACTGGACACAGGATAGAATAAAACTTAGATTACCGCCAGTTTGTCATAAATGTTGATTTGAAGACAGATACTTTAATCCCATAGGTATTTCCCAAAACTTTTATGTCCTAAGTGACTTAAATACCTCATTTATTCCTTCAGAACTTCCAACAGCTTTGTATCCTTTCTTTTCTTCGCATTTGGGCAATTTCCATCGTAATCTATATATAATTTTCTTATTGAAACCATTTACATGTTTAGATCATTCTAACATTTTATAAATGTTAATACCATAGCATGCAATGGGCTTAACAAAAAAATCAAAATCTATTGTGAGAATATATATTCAGGGATGGGAAATAAGCAATTTATATCCCCTCTTTCTAATTTCTCAGTTGCACCGTATTTCAAAATTATCATAGTTCACCCTAGGATAACAGTGAAATAATTCATTTTACATACAAAAATTGATAAAATGTTTCTTCTGAGACTGTAGACATCCTGCAATCAGTCACATTAAAAATACTTTACTCAGTACATATGGAGACAAATTTACATTACCTAAATAGTTATTCCCCTTCCAAGTTGTACAAATACTGGCCAGCCATGTCATTTTTTTTTTTTTTGCATAGAGGTTTAGTAACATTTAAAAAGCCCTGGTGTGATTATTTTAATTTAACAAAGCTGAAGGTATGAAAATGGCTGTGGTTTAATTTAGAAGATAAGATAAGCCCCGTGCAGTATCTGCCTATCTTTGTATATTTATCTGTTTTTAAAGAAGATTTACTGCATATAGATATCTTTTAAATTATTAACATGTTTATGCCTGCATAAAATTTAAAATATGTATATATCACAATTAAAGTCATAGATGTGTTAGTCTTGTATGAGTGAGGACAATGTCCAGTATTAATAACATCTTCTGGTCTATTAGTAGCATACTCTTTAAAGGAAAGAATCAGACCCATATTATCATTTTATATTTATTGTCCCGGTGTGGATATATTGACTTAATATATTTTTGACCTTTCATATCAATATTTAAGTTTATTTTCGTTAGGAACAAAATGAACTAGGATCATGTTAACAAGTTTAATTTACTTGTAATTCATTTGCTATTAAGTACATGATGTGAGTAACAAACCATGTCTCAGGTGTATATTCTACATGTAATTAATAAAAAGTGAAAATGTATAAGGCATGACTTTGTGTCTATTGCTTATCTGGGATTTCTGTTTCATAATTTTCATTGTCAAGTGAAAACTTCACATAGACATCTTTAGTAAGCATATTTTTAGGTTGGGCAGAAAGTAAACCAGACATGTCTAGAGCAGAAGACTACTGAGGGCATTTTATCTCAGACGAAAATTAACTGCAGCAATAGCTGACAATGAGACCCAGCATAGGGTAGCATGAATGTTCTTTGCTGGCAGCAGGCTGTGTGGCTCTTGGCAACTTATCCTTTGATTATCTGTGGGGTTCTGTGAATATCAGTCTTTGCTTACTTTGTTAGTATGCTAGTTTTGGAGGTAAATGGCTGGAAAAACTTTAGGTTCTTTTGAGAAGCCTTTCTCTAAGTAAGAGAGAAGAGATCAGAATAATAATAAAACAAACCATTAAGATATGAAATGAGCTGGGCAGTGGTGGCTCACACCTTTAATACCAGCACTTGGGAGGCAGAGGCGGTTGGATTTCTGAGTTCAAGGCCAGCCTGGTCTACTGAGTGAGTTCCAGGACAACCAAGGCTATACAGAGAAACCCTGTCTCAAAAAACAAAAAAACATAAAACATCAATAAGTCCAACTAACAGTCACTTACTTTTTACCGTTAACAAGTTAAACAATCTACTAAAATGCTCCCTTTATCATCTGACCTACAATGGGCCTTAAACCGTGTCATACTTGCCACTCAAGAAAACACACACAGTATAACACATTCGCCATAAAAATGCATCCCCCAAAAAGTTCATTAAAAGAACACATCATATGTCGGGCAGTGGTGGTACACACCTTTAATCCCAGCATTTGGGAGGCAGAGGCAGGGGGATCACAGTGATGGAATAATGATCAACAATTAATGCCAATCAATAATCAATAAACACTAGTCAATAATTATCTACACTAATTGATAACCAATAATGATCAATAATTTTTGGAACATGCCTTTAATCCTAGCACTTGGGAGGCAGAGGCAGGCAGATTTCTGAGTTCGAGGCCAGCCTGGTCTACAGAGTGAGTTCCAGGACAACCAAGGCTACATAGAGAAACGCTGTCTTGAAAAACAAAAACAAAAAAAATGCATCCCCCAAGAAGTTCATTAAAAGAACACATCATAAGGGGCTGATTATTGTGCTAACAAAGTTAATACATGAGGCTGAAATATAATACAGCAAGGGAGTATTACTGCAGCTCCATGCTAAGATGTGCTCTCGAGAAATTACTACATGCAAGAGGTCAGGTATAAGGAGGTTAATTGGGAGAAGGGAGAGTGGTGAGGCCTGCAGATTGGGTAGAGGCAGACAGACAAGAGCAGAGCCATGAAGGCAGAGAAGGAAACAGGGGGCAGAGGACAAAAAACACTGGCATTTGTAAGGCAACACTTAACTGTACCATAAAACACCAGATTAATAAATGCTGGCATATCTCAAGCTTCAGGCTTAGGGACTCACTAGTAAGCCAGTTAAGTCATTGTTAGATCCAAAGAAGCACAAAGTCAAATTCTTCTAGCTACAAGTTAGACTATCACTGCATTATGGTTCATAAATACAATATTCACATAGATTTCTGTAACTATATACGTTTATATCAAAGATTATTATGTGAAGCCTTACATACACTATGAAATTCAAATAGGCTTTGCTAAGATTTATGAGAGTCTTTAAAACATAATTTATCAACACACATGACTCTAGTTTTTGAAATCACCTTTGATTTGGTTTCTCTTTCTGACATTTGTATTAATGACATATTATATACATGAAAAATGGCTAAAGACACACAGAGGTTGTCAGCTAAGTCACTGGAGTGAGAAAGACAATTTATATGTTTTAGGGGCATATGTAAAAGACCCTGAGAATAAATTACTAATTCTGAGGACAGAAGAGTTTTGCTTTTAAACTTGCTCTAGGCATGTGCAAGGGTGTTCAGTGGTGTCCATGTTATCATGCCCAGAATTTCCATGCTTCTTTTAAATTCTCCTTACCTAGATTATATGCCAGTCCAAAAGACTTCTTCCCTGGCCGGGCGGTGGTGGCACACACCTTTAATCCTAGCACTTGGGAGGCAGAGGCAGGGGGATGACAGTGATGGAATAAAAATCAATAATCAATGCAAATCAATCATCAATAAATGATGATCAATAATTATCAACACTAATTGATAATGAATAATGATCAATAATTGATGGCACATGTTTTTAATGCAAGCACTCGGGAGGCAGAGGCAGGCAGATTTCTGAGTTCGAGGCCAGCCTGGTCTACAGAGTGAGTTCCAGGACAGCCAGGGCTACACAGAGAAACCCTGTCTTGAAAAAACAAAAAACAAAAATATAAATAAATAAATAAATAAATAAATAAATAAATAATTCATCCCTTAAGAGTCAAAGAGATTCCTATTACAAAATTACTGGTTCAAACTCTGAATCTATATACCTCCTTTTAAAAGCAAATAACTTGAGAATTCTGCTAATGTGTATGTCACAGCCATTAAATACAACTAGTGAATGAGAATGTCCCCCAGACTCAGATATTTGGACACTTGTCAGCTGGTGGTGCTGTTTGGAAGGGATTAACAGGTATGCTCTTGCTGGAGGAAGTAAGTCCCAGGATGTCAGCTTTGAGAGGTTGAAGACTGTTGTCATATCCAGTCTGCTCCCTCTGCTTCCTGCTTTGTGGCTGAAGATGTGAGCTCCCAGCATTCTGCTCCAGCTGCCATGCCTGCTGCTTGCTGCACTGCTTCCCATCATGATGTCTATTAAACTGTGAACAAAGTTACTCTCTCATGGGAAAAGAAATGGGAAGGGGGCTTCCTCAGGTTTGCAGCTTACTTGGCAGAACACCAGGATTCTCTGCTTGAAAACAGAAGCTTCCTCTGTCTCAGGCAGCTGAGAATGACAAAGACTCTAGGTTGCCTGGAAGCCAGCAAGCTGGAAGCAGTCTCCTCATGCCATTTCTCTACAAATAGTCAAATATATCTTCAGATTTAAAGCCAGGTAGTACACCTATAATTTCAGTGTCTGGGAGGTTTAATGAGAATCAGGAGTTCAGGGCAACACCCATTTACATAATGAGCTCAAGACCAGACTACAGGAACACAGTCTCGGTTATAAATAATATATAAATAAGAAATAAAAATATAGTAATTCAGCCGGGCAGGGGTGGTACACACCTTTAATCCCAGCACTTGTGAGGGAGGCAGAGGCAGGGGGTCACGGTGATGGAATAATGATCAACAATCAATGCCAATCAATAATCAATAAATGGTAATCAATAATTATCAATACTAATTGATAACCAATAATGATCAATAATTGATGGCGCACACCTTTAATCCCAGCACTCGGGAGGCAGAGGCATGTGGATTTCTGAGTTCGAGGCCAGCCTGGTCTACACAGTGAATTCCAGGGCAGCCAGGGCTACACAGAGAAACCCTGTCTCAGAAAAACCAAAATAAGTAAGTAAGTAAATAAATAAATAAATACATAAATACATAAATAAAATAGTAATTCATTTGATAACTCATTTAAAATCACCTTATGCTCACCAGGGTTTCTGCTGAGGAAAGTCAGTTAGAAAATTCTTACTGATGGTGTAGTGAGGAGGGTAGACAGGTCTGACACTGACAAAGATGCTAAGACTATGGATATGGATCAGGGGTGCAGTACTTGCCTACCATTCAAGAGGCAGTGAGCTTGGTGTGAATACTGAAAAAAACAAACAAACAAACAAAAAACAACAACAAAAAAAAAAAGCCAAGCAAACCCCATAGAAAACTAAAACTGCGTTTTCTATACTAAATTGTCCCAAGGCAAAGACACCTCCCAAGTAGTGGAAATTAGTTAAGAATAAGAGGAGAACAAAATTTACAAAGATCTGCTACTTTTTCTGAAATGGGATTCTTTCCCCTCTGAGAGTAGATAGTCTGTCAACTCCAGAGGAGGGGCTGAAAAGTGGGCCATGTTTTTAACAAACACCATACTAAATTAATGAGAACTGGAGTCTAAGAATTTTCCAAATATGCTGATCTCTATATTAGGTTGTTTGTATCTTAGAAATAAGAACAAACTAGAAGTAAACAAATTAAGTTTCCCAGAATCAAAGGCCACCTCTGTTAGAAGTCTGCACACAGCTTAGAACACACAACACCAAACCAAACAATTCCAAGGGGGGGGGGTAAGTTATTCAGGGCAAAGATGGTGGGGGGGAGAAATAGAAGAAGAAGAAGGAAGAAGACAGTGAGATCAGGGGGTTCTGCCTGTTTTATATGGGCGGTGACATAGGCTCTCCCAGGTAAAGGTGAAGTAGCCAGGTGGCTTCTGGGAATGTATGGCTGTTGCCTTGGCAACAGTGTGGGGGTCGCCTAGATGTGATGTCACTGGGTTCAGAGCCTGATACCAACAACCTCACATTAGTTTATCTGTAAAGTGGACTGAAGTAACCCTGGCAAGAAGCAACTGGCTAGAGCAACTGTATTCCACTATGACAGCACTTTTGTTTACTCTACAGTCAATTTACAAATACAACTGGGACACAAAGAAATAAACTATACAAATGAGAGCCACCTAAGAACAAAATTAGTGGGTAGAGAACTTTAGCCTTTTCAATAACCATGCTATGTTCAAGGAGATAAAGCAAAGGATAAAAGTTAACTTACAAGTCTTTAGCCTTAAAACAAACTACAAATCTGTTTTAAGTTCAAGCCAACAGAGGCTAGCTAGCTATGCAGCCAGAGCCTATCTCAAACATACCAATCACCAAAATAAGTGCAAGTGCCTTTGAGTGATGTTTAATCAATCCACTTACTGTAATTATATCCAGATGTAAAGTGTTACCTTACCTTCACTTAGAGTTACAAGAAATATTTGTTAGCTAAAACAAATATACAATGAGTTGATGGGTGTGCACATTTACTCACATGGCATAACTCATGATGTGACACAAATGCAGAGAAAGCAACCTGTGGCAACTCGAGGATAAGGTGAGATAAGCTTAGTTTGGACCAAGTCCTATCTCTCTTCTCAGTACCTTTTCCCTTACCTTAACCACCAGTTTTCTACTTAGTTACTTACAACTGAGGACATTAAGTACAGTGGAATCCAGGGACATCTGCAATCAGTTCAATACCTGGAACCTACACAGAAACCAGACTCCTACCAGATGCCCCTGACCTCCACTTGTTGAGGTTTAGTCTGCCACTACGTATTGCAATGCTAACTGCAGGCCCCCAAGGGCTGACTGTCCCAGAGACAAGAGAGTCCACACATAGACCCAAGTGATGCTATTGTGATGTTGCCCCCAAATTATTTCCAACTGCTGAATAGAGATGCCAACAGTCAATACCTGATACTTGGACAGAAGAGACAGAAGCAGGTTTTAGCATTCCAGGACTTCCCCTGCATCAAAGAAGAACCTGGAAGGGAAAAGAAGATAAAGGGAGGAAGCTGCCAAGGGTTAGGTGAGTCATAAAATAATGACCATGTAGGTTGGCTAATTGGAGTTAAAAGCAGCTTAGACAAAACATGGCAAATTGTATAGTGGGATTATTGGCTGGGATAGAGACATATCAGCTAGAGGATCAATACCTGCTCTTATGCTAATTAAGGCTTATTTTAAGTATAAAGGTTGTATGTGTCTTCTATCTGAGAACTAAATGGCCAAAGGCAGGGTAGAACCCCTGAGTTGGGATTAAATAATTTCTACAACATCCACATACACAACTCCTGCACACTCACACACATAAAAATAATAAATGTAATTTTAAGATTTATTTATTATATTTGTATGAGTATACTATAGCTATTTTTAGACATATCAGATAAGGACATCAGATTCTATTACAGATGGTTGTGACCCACCAGGTGGTTGCTAGGAATTGAACTCAGGACCTCTGGAAGAGCAGTCAGTGATGTTAACTGCTGAGCCATCTCCCCATTCCAATAAATGTAATTTTTAAAGAGGGTTAAAGCACTTGTCATTAAGCATCAGGACCCAAGTTCTATCACCAGAACCCCTGTGGTCTGACAACCTCCCTACTCATTGTCCTCTGACCTCCATATATGCACATGCACACATATAGACATACATACACAGAATAAAATAAGGTCATTATAAATTACTTACTTTATTTATTTATTAAAGGTTTTTCCCATCATCTCTTCTTGACCCAGACTCACTTCTGTCTTTGGTTGATGTAGCAGCCTGGGGCCACAAATCAACTGGGTTCACCTGAAAGGGGGGCTGGGAATGAAAGGGGACAGAGGGCGAGAAGAGACAAAGCCAAGACAAAGTTCTCTGATTAAGGCTTGAAATTTAATAATTGGCTTTCACATATAAAAAGAAAGGGGAAGCTCCACCTCCCAGAGTCTCTTCTCCAGGGCCTGGGCAAGGAGATAGCA
Source organism: Arvicanthis niloticus (assembly GCF_011762505.2). Taxonomy (NCBI): domain Eukaryota; kingdom Metazoa; phylum Chordata; class Mammalia; order Rodentia; family Muridae; genus Arvicanthis; species Arvicanthis niloticus. The sequence goes on along the minus strand of NW_023044979.1, from coordinate 2,447,518 downwards.
GTCTGGGAGGGGTCAAGCATAGCTCAGCAGTGTGGGTGAGGGGTGTGCATCCTTAATCACTGGCCAGAGGTGTAAGGAATGAGCTCAGCAGGCAGTCCATTCAACTCAACTCCTGTGGCCCACTTCAGGTCTCCAATGCAGGCAGCTTCCCAGGTCCTTTCTTATATGGATCTCTAGTGGTAAACAGCATGTTCCAGCCAGCTCAACCTAGATGGGTTTGCAGCCTGGGGGAAGGGCACAGGTTGACATAGCTTGTTCCCCACATCTACCTTTTCTTTCCTCATGCCTATCATGTTCGCATATGTTTCTCCTCCCTTAATGTCCACTTTTAAATCTATATTAAATGCTTTATAAACTACAGTTCTGGGGACTAGACAGATTGGTTCCAGGTTAAAAAAAAAACTTGCTGCTCATGCAGCCTGGAGTCCAAATCCCAACATCCTTCAGACACCTGTGACTATTGCTTCCATGAATCAGACAACATCTTCTTAGGCAGAAATAATGAAAAACTGCTTGTAATTTGGAGGAACATACACTTACAAATATATGCAAAACTTTGTCCTTTTAAAATGTAGCTCACAAAAGAGTTAGGATCTGACTCATGAGTCAAAGAGAAGTAAGTAAATATCCTGGTTCCTTTGTACCATGTGACCCAACCAAGTACTATTATCTCTACAAACCTGTTTCTGAGTGTGCCATATTTATACAGTGCTTTTGAATATTAAATGGGAAACTTAGCAAAGAGTTGTGGAACATAGCCCAAACATTGTAATTTACCAATTATTATTAAATTCTAACCAGCAACCTCAGACAAATGTTGTCTCGATACATGTGGCAAAAAACATCCAAGTAGCAGCCTAGGCTTGGAATTAGACAAGGTGTCTATTGTAGCACCTCTGTACCAAAACTTGACATATGCATTCAGGGTCAATGTACTAAGAGACATTCACCAAAAGTTTTAACTATCCTTCCATCTCCCAAAGAGTTCTACATGACTAATATAACAAAGCAAGTGGCTCTCATAAGCCAGTAGAGCTTGCTAGTTTTCTCCTCCCCAGAGCTGCTTTGTGCCCTGATAATACTGGCAGATGGTGACATGAATGACAAGAAATGCACCAGGCCTGGCACTTGAAAATGTTTGGGTCAGGCAGTGGTGGTGCACACCTTTAATCTCAGCACTTGGGAGGCAGAGGCAGAGTTCCAGGCCAGCCTGGTCTAGAGAGTGAGTTCCAGGACAGCCAGGGCTATACAGAGAAACCCTGTCTCAAAATAAACAAACAAGAAAAGAAAAGAAAAGAAAAGAAAAGAAAAGAAAAGAAAAGAAAAGAAAAGAAAAGAAAAAAAGATAGGAAAGGGAAGGGAAGGAAAGGAAAGGAAAGGAAAGGAAAGGAAAGGAAAGGAAAGGAAAAGAAAATGTTAGGAAAAGCATGCACTCAATGCAATGTTATCTGTCCTTCATTCTATTAAGAAAAATAAGCCAAATTGTCCTGAGAGGAATGAAATATACCTGTAAAAAACAAAGTTAGATGGTTGTTCATTAAATAGTGGTCACCTGAAGTGTCATTTTGTTTTGTTTTGTTTTGTTTTTTAGTTTGTTTTTTTTTTTTTTTTTTGAGACAGGGTTTCTCTGTATAGTCCTGGCTGTCCTGGAACTCACTCTGTAGACCAGGCTGGCCTCGAACTCAGAAAACCACCTGTCTCTGCCTCCCAAGTGCTGGGATTAAAGGCTTGCGCCACCACCACTTGGATCATTTATTTTTAAATTTCATTTTCTGTTGGAAAATAAGAGTTGGGAAAGTATTACTTCTACTCTTATTTACTTCATCTTCAAGTGAAGAAAGCATGAAATTGTTCAGTGGCTATACATGACTGTAATCTCAACAATTGGGGGGTTCCAGATGTAGGAGAATCAAGAGTTCAAGGTCATCTTTGGTCATGTAGCCAGTTGTCTGGATACAAGGATACAAAAGAACTTGACTCTGCTGTCCAATAGCAGGTAAGGTGTTGATGTGTATACACTCTGCCTAAGAAGCAGCACAGGTCCAGCTCAAGCTGACAGCTCTGAGAAGTCCCAGCCTTGGTCCACTCAATTTGCCGTGAATGGGAATCTCAGACAGATTTACTGCTACTTTGGGCAAATAGATAATGAGGAGTTCAGCTTGTCACAAACACATTTAAAGAATAAAAACACTTTCAGAGCATAAGAAGGTTGAGGTAATCCTTTCTGAAGTTCTTAGTGCCTGGAGCTGCAGGAAACTGTGGCATTCTGCAACCTTCAGGAGCCAATTTACATTGTAGGCTTAAAACTTACATTAGTTTAAACAAACAAAACATAAACAAACAAAAAAATGTTTAAACCAATGGGTCACTTCAGTTGTGAACTGTGTTAAGAATTAATATTATGAAAATACATTAAACCTTAAAATTTTAAAGGTTCTAGTAGCAGAATTTGTAGATGATTAAAACAACAAACAAGCTGTCTGGAGACCAGTATCCTATCTGTCATGAGCTGGTTGTGATAAGGGTTTAGGGTCCCCGTGGGAAGAGGAGGGACAGGTCCTCTCCACTCAGGAATCATATACAAGATTGACTGTGAGATGGTCAGTTCCCCGAGAGGGAAGAGAGTATGCCAGAGACAGAGGTTTGATATTTAATTGCTCTTTAATAATGCACAACAAACAATATATTATCACCAATGCTAAAGCTATTGTAACACCGAGGTATTGCCACATTTCCTATGCATTGACTCTATCAATATCGATACAATAAAATAAGCACACGCTTCTGTGCATCTCTTCATCCACATCTTTAATTTTAAAATATGGCTGTATAATCCTTTAACCCTAACTCAAACCCTGCTTGCTGTGGGGCATATTTCTTAAGTACACCTTTTGAAGTGAGAAACCCTTTATTAATCTTGCTCTTTTGAGATGTTCAGATCCACCTTTAATCTGGGCTACAGATTCTTTTGACAACCTACATATATAAAGAACATTGGACAGGTGGTGTTTTTGGTTTTGTTTTTAGTATTTGCTCTACTTTTTTTACAAAACAAAGGTGATTTGTTTGTTTATTTGTGTTTTAAAACTGGTATTAGTAAGTACTTATAATTATTAGAAAGTACTTATAATTAAGTACTTATATTAGTAAGAATTCTTCAGAATTCTGGTATTCACTGAAGATCAGCTGTAATATCCTGCAACATGAAATCAACCAGCCCTTGAGCTTTCTAATTTACCTTGTCCAACAGCCTTTATTGGGACATTCTATTACATAACCTTTCTGTATACAAAGATTCATTCTCTTTATGATTTGAGCTATGTTAATCTACAAAATGTGTACTAATACAACTGTTGTTTTTCTCCACTTTTCCACTAATGAAGATGTGCTGCCTACCAATAGTGCTCAACTGTGTTTCTCTTATTTTTCTGGCTTTTCTCCAGGGTTGATTGATACCTGTCATCTGGTGGAAGGAAGCTGCAGTTTCCCTGAGCCCAGCATGAAGCCACAAAACAAGACTCTTGTTTCCTAAAATTCCTCTTTAATGTTAATGGTGTTAATATTCTGTCTAAAACTCTACCTCACTGTTACCTGGTGACAGCCAGGTATCCTCTCCACAGCTTTCTCTCTTTAAAGAGAAATTGAATGTGTTCTATGTGTGTGGGGTAAAGGGATGTCTCAGCAGACTCTTGCCTCAGGCTGAGATATCTCTTCTCCCTAAGGAACCAGCCACAAGACAGTATAAGTATAGTATAGAATATAGTTTATTTAGGACATTGGGAGGGGAGTTAAGAGGGTAGTAGAGGCAGAAAAAGGCAGAGAGAGGCAGAGAGTAGAGAAGTAGAGGCCAGGCATGAGCATGGGGGTGGGGGGAAGGAAAGAGCCCAAGAGGGCAAGAGAAAGAGAATAAAAGGTCAAGAGATCAAAAGAGAGGAAGGGGTAAGCAGCCACCTTTACAGGGGGTCAGGCTTACCTGGCTCTTGCCAGGTAACTGTGGGGAGGAGCACACCTGGCTGTTGCCAGGTAATTGGGGTGAAGTTTAGACAGAATGCTAAGAAAAAACTGGGGTATCCTTCCACTTGTGGTTCAAATTGATACCTTCACTGCACACTGAGTACTGGGCTATGGAAACTGTTCACCTTGATTACACGAAGAAGAAGGCAAGTGCTGTGAGGAAATCTTAGGTAAGGTCCTGGTAAGTGCAGGATCATTGTTCTTGGGGCAGAACAGCTGGCAGCTTAACAGCCAGAGCTGGAATGCTGGGTTCTCCCCCAGAGCTTGGTGGGGTGAAATTCCTCTTTGAAGACAGAAACAAATGCTAATTGGGTGTAAACCACTCCTGAGCTCTTGAAAAGGTCTGATCCTGGCCCAGAGGCACACTTTAACCTTGAGGAGTGGTAAGACTCACTGGCCAATCAAGGCTCCCAGGCAGATCTCCCAATCAGACAAGGAGGCGGGTTCTTCCCGGTGTTATTTTGCAAGTTTGCTGTGCCTGTGCAGGCTTGAATGGTCATCTGTGCCCTGCTCTGAGCTCTGCTGTGGGTGCTGTGTGGAGGCCTCAGGGAAACTCTGAAATCGAGTCATGGTGAGCACAGGATCACTGCCCACAATGGGTAGGAGGAGGCGGGTGAGCAGTGGGAGCTGGGGTGCTGGGTCCTCTCTGGAGCTGCATGGGAAGCATCAGCCAGATGTGACCACCTGTGAGGCCACTGGTGATGCCCCTCATGTGTTAGATCAGGAGGTGACCTCTGAGTAACTTTATGTAAAATCAGCTGTCATGACTGATTCTGAATCTGCCCCAACATTTGGACCAGTTGCTTTATTATAAAAACCTGGGTGGTTTCTCTGACTCTGCAGCACATGTGTCCATACCCTTCTGTCTTTTACAGTATACATTAAGATGACAGGCAAAGCTGGGCAGTGGTGGCTCATGCATTTAATCACAGCACTTGGGAAGCAGAGGCAGGTGGATTTCTGAGTTTGAACCCAGCCTTTCTACAGAGTGAGTTCCAGGACAGCCAGCGCTACACAGAGAAACCCTGTCTCAAAAACAAACAAACAAACAAACAAACAAAACCTGTTTTTAAGAAGACAGGCAGAAATCTAACAGATCTGCTTTCATACATTACTTGTTTTAGTTTTGTTTAGTTTTTCTTAATTTTTTCCATTGCAGATTTTTATGTTGCTTTACTTTTATGTTTAGTGTTTGATTATTATGAGGTAAAGGGACTGTTTTCCCCTCCAATCTCTTGGGTCTTTTGGATGCTTCTTGTACATTAACATGCATGTTCTTTGGTTTAGGAAAATTTGCATTATTATTTTATTGAAAATATTTTCTAGACCTTTGTGCTGAGATTCTTCTTCCTCTATTCCAATCATCTGTAGTTTTCCCTTCTCATATGTTTCAGAGGTCCTGGTTGTTTAGGGTTAGGAAAGTTTTAGAATCCATTTTTATTTGTTGACCAATTTATTCATTTTGTCCTATTCTTCTTTAATGTCTGAGACTCTTCTTTCCTGTTCCCTGGGTGAACCTTGTCTCTGTAGTTGTCAGTGCACAGGTAATTTCAATGCTCTGCTCTCAGGGACTTAGCAACTGCTAAAGTTATTCCCTGCCTCCATCACCTGCTGCTGTTGTCAGGTGTGGTTTATATACATGGACCACCAGCTACACAACTCTCTCTCTGTTTGTTCCCAGTCTCTGTTCTCTGCACATGCCCCCTCTATTCTCTTTCTCTACTCTCAGGGCTCTCTTTCTGCTTCCTGTCTGTGTGCCTGTCTGCAGGTCCTCTTCTGTGCCTCTATCCCTTCCCCAGGTTCTCACTCATCTCCCTTCCCCCAAACAATGTCTTTTTTTTTTTTCCGGTTTTTGAGACAGGGTTTCTCTGTGTAAGCCTGGCTATCCTGGAACTCACTCTCTAGACCAGGCTGGCCTCAAACTCAGAAATCCACCTGCCTCTGCCTCCCAAGTGCTGGGACTAAAGGCATGTGACACCACCGCCTGGCTAAACAATGTCTTTTGTACCATATCTGTTGAATGTTTTTATTTCTCAGGACCTGCTGTGTTAGGATAGCTTGGATATTTTGGTGACATATTTTCCTGGTTATTATTTATAATATTCCTATGCTGGTGTCTAGGCCTCTAGGTTTAAGGTGATTATAGATTTACGTACTGATTTCTGCATTTCTCTTGCTTGATTGGACATTTTGTTCCTAGGTTGCTATTTGATGTCTGGATTTACAAAGAGAGTTGCCTGAGTGTTGCTTCTTTTACTTACGTGTTTGGTGGGTATGCTTAATAGGGAATGCTTGCTAATGTTGGGAGCAGGGAGAAGAGGTGGGCAGGAAGAGATGATCTTAGCATCCTCAAGGAGACATAGTCAGGACAGAGGTAAAGCTGCCTCTGGTGTTTAGTACAGTGCTAGGGGAAACTGTGATCATTGCATCTGGGATAACAGACAGTGTGGTAGATTTATAGAAAGCTTACCTTGTGTCCTGGCAGGTAAAGCAGTGATTGAACAGGGACTGTCTGCCCAAGAGGGACTGAGACACAGGGATGAGGCAGGAAAGGAAGGACAGGTGGGGATTGTCTATCTTACCTATAAGAGGCATGCACAGGGGGAGAGGCAACTTCCACTGGTATTCTGTCTCAGAGTAAGTGCAACTGATATTAGGATCTGCAGTAAGAGATAGTGAGGTAGGTCTTTGGATAAAGTACCTTTTCTACTTCAGTGCATGGCTTGTGGTTGAACTGGAGCATCTTTCAATAATAAGGACCTCAGGCACAAAGATGAGTTTGTAAAGCCCAATCAATTCTGTTTTAGAGAGTGCACGAAGTCTATTTGAGCAAACATCCTATGACAATCCCCCCTTGTCAACAGCCAGTCAAGGTACAACTGTAGGGTTGAGCTTCATGTAGATAACTAATTCACCTTACAGAGAAAAAGTTAGTCTACACATCATGGTTGTCAGATGGTTTTGCCCCGTTGATTGGTTCCTGCAGATTATGCTGGACATGTAGTTTTGAAAATATTAAGTTGATGACCTGTATGTTAATGTCTCAATCTTTCTGTAACTACAATAAATACCCAGCACCCCTAGACTTGGTCTCTCAGTTTTCATCTCATGTGAGGCTGACTGGTGAGAATTTTTATTACAGAACTCATAATAAAGACCTCCCTGTGTTTGCATTGCAATGGGCTCCTTGTTGGTCTTTGGGGTCTCTGTGAGTTGGACATAATATCTTAGTGTATTGACCCAAGATCCTCAGGACTTCCAAACAAAAGATTGAAAGGCTGTTTGTTAACATGCACCATTGTTGTTTTGGGGCCAGTGGCTTGCCTGCTAGATTTGTGTCTGTGTGCCTTGGTTTTCAGGTTTTTCTTGAGTATATGTGGAGGGAGATGACTAAATTGAATGTGAAACCCTGCTACAGTGAATACACTGGAGAGTCATAGCCCCAAAGTGCTTCAAAGATGTTCCAGAGACTGGTATTCTGGACAGTGTGCCTCTGGTCTAAATTTCTGGGAAGGTTAAAGCAGACTTTGAACACTGCTACAGGGCTCACACCTGCTGCCATCCTGTTTTCTTTTTTCTTCTTCTTCTTTTTTTTAAATGATTTATTTTTATTGTCTTTTTTGTTTGTTTGTTTTTGTTTTTCGAGAAGGGGTTTCTCTGTGTAGCCCAGGCTGTCCTGGAACTCATTCTGTAGACAAGGCTGGCCTATGGCATCCTGTTTTCATTTTCTCCTCTGTACAAGTGGAGGAATCTGCTGGGTAGCCTTTACCGCCCCCTTGTGGCTGTCTGTTATGTGTGTAGCACTTTATTATTCTGTGACTGAGGAAATGAGACTGTTTCCATTCCAGTTGATTTAGTTACTGACCCCTCACCTTGGGTTAAATCATTCTTACCAACAAAACTAATACCCATTGACTAGTCCATGACAGAAAACTCTTCAAGACAGCATCCAGGGCACAATCACTTTCTTTCTACCTTGTTTTACAGGGTGGAAAGGACAAAGACCTCATTTTCCCTCCCCTTTCATTCTACCCTCTGCCCAGTCTATAAGTGACTCTGTAGTTTTGGAGTTGTCATTAGATGGAAGGTTGTTCTTCATTCCAACAGAGTTAGCATATCTTCCTTGGACCAGAGATCCTGTCCTTTGGGGAGGCCATTTCCAAGTCTTTGGGGTAATCTGCTTCTCTATCCACCTTCCAGCTGTTTTAGCCACATCTTTGGTAGCACTGGCCTGGGAACCCAGGGTTAAAGACACCTCACCCCAGGTCAGCACAACCTCTGAGCTCCCCATTCCAGTGTATCCTTCCCTGCTCTGAACCAGATGCCCTCCCTATTTTGTCCTGGCTCAGCCACAACTCCAAGTCCCTCATGGGGTGGCAGGGGCTCCTGTAATTGATATGGTTAAATCATTGGATTTGATTTATAATGACTTCCTCATTTTTGTGTCTGTGACATAGTTGTCTTAAGTTCTCAGCATTTCAGATCTACAGTCATCTGAGAGACCCTCAATCGAGGGTGTGCCCTCATCTGAATGGCTGGTTTCTATGTCTGTGAGAGATAGTGTTGATGATTGATTAGGAAGGCTTTTCCACTGAGGGTGGCAATATCCCTAAGCAAGTGTTCCTGGGCTGGATGAGAGAGCAGGCTGAGCATGAGACAGTGACCAAGCAAGAGAGCAAGCCAAGAGACAGTGTTTGTCCATTCTTTTTGCTTTCAGTTTCTAATCGAAACTCCCAAAATGATGGACTGTGATCTGACAGAACCATGTACAACAGCCACTTATTACCTGAGATGCTTTTGCTCAGAGCATTCAATCACAGCAGCAGAGTAGCAAGTTAGAACAACAGCAACAACAAAATGGTATCCAGATGTGATTATGCTGCTGGACAGAATCTATGTTCCCTTTTGAAGGAATGTGGAGAATATCAGAAATTGAGATGGCAAAGTCATAGAAAGCTGTACATGGATCTTAATCAGTTGTTCTCATAGGACATGGAAGCTTGGGGTGTTGACAGTAGTGCAGCCAAAGGTAGCTGAGGTCGTGCTTGTTCAGTGGAAAATAGACTCTGAGAAAATTTTAGTTAGAGGTCATTTGTGTGATACTTTTGTCAAAAATCTTCCCTACTTTGGCTTATGCCCTGAGACATTGAGTAGGGTAAAATTTAAAACTAATATGCTGATTTGTATATTTTTATTTTATTTATATGTATTGTTTACTTTTCCCATTTATTTATATATTTAATTATATCTCAGTTACTACCCCCTCCCCATTCCATCTTCCACAGTACCTCATCCCTGACTCCTTTTTTCTCCCCAGGGAGGGTTGGGGGCCACTTGAGTATCCCCCAGTCATGGCATGTCAAGTCTCTGCAGGGTTAAGCACATCCTCTCCTACTGAGGTCAGACACACCAGCCAAGTATGGGGAACAGTGTGGACAGACAGGCAACACCTTAAGGGACATCCCCCATTCCAGTTGTTGGGGAACCCATGTGAAGACTGAGTAGCACATGTAGTACATATAATACTGGGGACCTCTGTCCATCCTGTGTATACTCTTTGGTGGGTGACTCAGTCTCTGAGAGTCTCCTAGGGCCCAGGTTAGTTAACTCTGATGGTCTTCTTATGAACTTCCTGTTTTAAAGGCAAATAGTAGGGTCTGTCTTACACTTTCAGGTGTTTAGTTCATGACCAACATAGCAGATAATAGGGACCAACTGAAGAAGGCATCACTGATGCTAACTCAGTCCTGGCAGGACAAATTTAAAATATAAATTAAAAATAAAATAAATAAAATAAAATATAAAGTATAAAATAAAATAAGGTTTAAAATTTAAAATATATAATAAAATAAAATGTAAAATATAAAACATAAATATAAAATATAATATAAATACAATTTTAAAATATAAATTACTAAAATAAAGTAAAATATAAAGTATAAAATAAAGTTTAAAAATCAAAATATATAATAAAATATGAAATGTAAAATATAAAATTTAAATTAAAAGTACAAAAATAAAATAAAATATAAAATATATCAAATATAAAATATAAAGTATAAAATATAAAATAAAAAGTAAAATATAAAATAATATAAAAATAAAATATAAATATAAAGTATAAGTATAATAATATTTTAATTTTATATTTTATTTTTAATTTTAGATTTTATATTTCTAATATCTTAGAAAAAAACTTTCCCCGGTATGCAATACCTAATAAGGTAATAGGACCCGATAATGGACCCGTCTTTGTTGCCCAGGTAGGTCAGGAAATGGCTGCCCAGCTGGGGATGAATTAGAAATTGGGCATTTAGGCCCCAGATTTTAGGACAGGTAGAGAAAATGAATAGAACTCTAACAGAGACCTGGACTGACTTGGCCTTGGAGACTGGCGGGAGTGATTAGACAGCTCTCCTTCCCTTTGCCTCATTCCATGTTCAGAACACTCCGACAGGTTAAATCCTGTGTGGCAGCTGCCACTGCTCACTGAGACAGAGGGGCAATCAATTCTTTTCCTTTTTTCTTTTTTCCTTTTTCTTTTCTTTTTCTTTTTTTTTTTTGTTTTTGTTTTTGTTTTTGTTTTTGTTTGTTTGTTTGTTTTGTTTTTCGAGACAGGGTTTCTCTGTGTAGTCCTGGCTGTCCTGGAACTCACTTTGTAGACCAGGCTGGCCTCGAACTCAGAAATCCGCCTGCCTCTACCTCCCAAGTGCTGGGATTAAAGGCATGCACCACCACTGCAGGGCTCTTTTTCTTTTTTTATTCCTTTTTTTTTCTTTTTCCTTTTTTTTTCTTTTTTCCTTTTTTTTTCTTTTTTCTTTTTTCTTTTTTTTCTTTTTCTCTTTCTTTTTCCTTTTTTTCTTTTTCTTTTTTTCCTTTTTCTCTTTCTTTTTTCCTTTTTTCCTTTTTTTTGTTTTTTTCTTGTTTATCTTTCTTTTTTTTCTATTTTCTTTGTTCTTCAGGGCACTCAATCCTAATATTGTTCTTTCCAAATCCCTGTTTGCCCACATGAAAGTGTTCGAGGTGGCTCAACATATGAGACCGGAGGCCTGAGCACCAGTTCCAAGCAGGAAACGCAGTCTGACATCACTGAGCTGGAAACTTGGAACCCAGCTGAATGCACCTGATGACGACCCCAGCCTCAACCCCAGATACATGGGCTCTAGTGGCCGACTTTGTAGGCTACAAGCTAAGGCAGAAGGGTTATGTCCGAGGAGCTGGCCCAGGAGAAGGCCCAACAGCCGACCCGCTACACCAAGCCATGCGGGCAGCTGGAGATTAATTTGAGACCCGCTTCTGGCGCACCTTCTCTGACCTGGTTGCTCAACTACAGGTGATCCCAGGCTCAGCCCAACAATGCTTCATCCAGGTTTCCGAGGAACTATTCCAAGGAGGCCCCAATTGGGGCCGTCTTGTGGCATTCTTTGTCTTTGGGCGGCCCTGTGTGCTGAGAGTATCGACAAAAACTTAGAGCCATTGGTGAGGCAGATACAGGATTGGATGGTGGCCTATCTAGAAATACACCTGGCTGACTGGATCCACAACAATGGGGGCTGGACGGAATTCACAGCCCTGTACACGAACAGGGCCCTGAAAAAGACATGGTGTCTACAGGAAGGAAACTGGATGTCAGTAAAGACAATATTGACGGGGGCCGTGACACTGGGGGCCCTGATATCTGTAGGGGTCTTTCTTACATTGGTTTTTCTTCATCCAGGCTGGTGAACTTTTGTTAGAGAAAGGGTAAGTGCTGTTCAGATTTTAGTGTTACCCCATCGATATCGAAATTTAGGTCAGGAAAACGAAAGTTATGATGATACTGAAGTTTAAAATTTCTAAAAATTTACATTAGAAGTGGGGTGGGAACGGGCCTATGAATAGTTAAGTTTTTATGATTAAAAACCTAATGGAATATTAACAATATGGTAAAGCCTTTGCATGTCATAGTTCTTTACACACACACAAAGAAATCACACTGGAGAGAATCCTCATTAATGTAATCACTGGGGGAAAACTGACAATTCACTTTTATCTGTGACTACATAATAGAAAACATTCAAGAGAGTGACTCAATGTAATCAAGGTGTTAAGCCTTTGCACGACACAGTCATCACCCATTACATAAAAGAACACATACTGGAGAGAAACTGAATGTCATGAATGAGGTAAAGCCTTTCCAGGACACAGTCATCTCTGAATACACAAAAGAAAATGTGCAGAGTGAAATATATTAATGTAGTCAATGTGATAAAGCCTTTGCATGTCACTGTACTCTCCAAACACTTAAAGAAACATACACCTTGGAGAAACCTTACAGATGTAATGAATGTGGTAAAGCCTATGCATATCTCTGTAGTCTCCAAAGACATAAAAGAACACAAACTGAGCAGAAACCTTTTGATTGTTCTAAAGTTGGAAAATCGTTTACATGCCACAGTGATTTCTGAATACAGAAATGAACACATATGAGAGAGAAACCATCTGAAAGTAATTAACATGGTAAAGCCTCTGCACGTCCTAATCATATTTAAATGCATGAAAGAATTCATAGTTGAAGTAAACTGTGGTGATTTAAATATTCTTGACCCTAAAAAGTGGCAATTTTAAGAGATCTGCCTTGTGGGAGTAGATGTTACCATTTTGAAGGAAGTGAATTACTATGGTTGTGGTCTCTGGAGCTCAGGCCAGTACAAAACAGACCCTCCTACCACTTGGCTGGAAGACAGTCTCTTCTTGGATGCCTTCTCATGAAGATGCAGAACTCTCAGCTCCTTCTCCAGCATCATGGCTGCCTGCATGCTGACATTCTGCCTGCTATGATGGCAATGGACTAAACATTTGAAAGTGTAAGACAGACTGAATTAACTATTTGCCTTTAAAACAGTTGCCTTGGTCCCAGTGTCTCTTCTTAGCAATGGAAATTCTAAGACAGAAGTTGGTACCCCAGACTTAAGTATTATTGGTAGGCCTGACCATGCTTTTGTTGGAAGCAATGTGGATTTTTAGACTTTGGATTTGTACATGCATTAAGTGGAACTTCATGGGCTGTCCTAGTAGAACACATATGACCTAAGGGTGGTTTGAACTTTGCATAGAATTTTTATAATGTTATGCTGAAGAATGCTGCTGTGTTTTGCTCTCATTTGAAGGTAAACAGGTTTATTTTGTTAACTGGATTGACAAAGGAAGTCTCAGGAAAGCCAAGCATAGCTTTTGGCCTGTGCTTACTCTCATGGTGATTGTTTTGATCATGCTTAGTAATCTTAGAAAGGAAAAATATGAAATGTTAGCTTCAAAGAGAAAATCTCACCAGGAAGTTGAATGAAGCTAAATCCTATGATCAAAGACACACAATGGCATTAAAGAAATGGTGATATTATGGCAAGATTCCATCCACCTAAACATATGGATGTGAAGTTGTATGGATGAGAACTGTATAATGTTAGGCATTATTATTAACTGGTTATTGTTTTTATGTGGACATAAGAGGATAAAAGTATGTGTCAAATTGACAATCGAAAGATTGTGATTACTATACTGGGTTTTCAAGTTAAAATCTAAAAGGATATAGGATATGCTTAGGTCCAGGTGTGGTGGTACATACCTTAAATCCCAGGAGATGAACATCAAGCAGATTTCTGATTCATGTCTTCCTGGTACAGAACAAGTTTTAGTTAATAAAAAGCTTAGGTATGGGCAAAGTGTTACACACGTATTATTCAACATTCAGAAGACAGAGCCATGCAGATCTGAGTTCAAGATTCATCTACAGAGCAAGTTCAAGGACAGCAGAGCTGAGGCAGTGAAGGTGTTGAAAACTAGAAAGCTGGTGATGATGTAATAGAAGGGGCGATGTTTGGGCCACAGCAGGCGGAGGAACTCAGTAGCTTTGTCCTTGTGGCTCTGCTTTTAGAGGAAAGAATAGAAGGGATGGCTGAGACCATTGATGCTGGTTGGCTGTAGTTAGAAGAAAATAATAATAATAATAATAATAATAATAATAATAATAATAATAATAATCAATGCTGATCTATAATGAATAAACAGTAATCAATAATTATCAATACTGATTGATAACCAATAATGATCAATAGTTGATGGCACACACCTTTTATCCCAGCACTTGGGAGGCAGAGACAGGCGGATTTCTGGGTTCGAGGCCAGCCTGGTCTACAGAGTGAGATCCATACAGCCAGGGCTATACAGAGAAACCCTGTCTTCTAAAACCAAAAAACAAACAAACATACAAACAAACAAACAAAAACCTACAGGTTCCCACGGCCCCCAGAGTAAAAGATGAAGTTCTTACAAAAATCCATCCATCTCTTCCTCCCTCCCTTTCCACACTCCTCACTCTGGCCAGGACCCATTCTGTTCTCTTACCTCAGAGCCTGAATTCAGCCTCGTTGTTCAGTCTACCTGAGTATTCTTTCCTCAGATCTCCACACCGCCAATTCGCCTGCCTCTTAACTGTCATTCAGATGTCTCCTTCTCTGGGATGTCCCCACCACACTCTCACCACCTTCTGCTTCTCCAACCCACTTATTCCCCAAACACAAGGGAACATGTCTTTTCACTCCAGAAACTGTTTATGATGTCAACCGACTAGAAACCACCTTCAGAAGGGCAAAGGTGTATCTGTCCGGTTCCCTGCCACATTTCCACATCCAAGAACAGAACTCTACATGTATGTGGGGAGGGACAGCGGCAGGGGGTCTGCACATTTTTCTGCATCAGTGAGTGAAGGCAGGCAGGCCTGGAGGTAATTTCCCTTAGCTACCATCTTGATTTTCTTAGAGGGGATAGGGAGGCTGAAGGTTATTCCCTGCTCAGCAGAGACCCCAGATGCCCTGGCTCTTCCACTGGGATGTAGGATAGGTGTCCCTTGTCCTAACTCTGCACTTCACTTGCTTTCTTCATTTAGGCTGCAATGAGGCCCTATATGGCTAACCTGGACCAGCAGAAAGTGCCAGGGAGGAGGCCAAACAGGATGCCAAGCCTGAAGGCCTCCACTGAGCTACAGTGGGAGAGCTGAGGTGAGGATTGATGTGTTCTTCAAAAGGTTCAGAGAAGACAAGCCCTCTGAACCCCCTGACACCAGTTACATGCCTCCAGCAACTTTGATCCTCCATTCCCTACTCTGAACCAAGAAGATCCACCCCCCAAGTGATGTCTACTCCAGCGGTTAGGGAGCAGCTGTTCCACCATGCCTCAGGTAGGCTCCCCACATGCAAGGCAGACAGCTCATACTGCTATTTTAAGTTCCGCAGGCCCTCACAGTGACACAGGAGGGTCTGTGAGCAAATTCAACATTAATTCTGAATCTGTTGTGTGCCAGGTGAGGCAGGAGCATGTTCCCTGACAAGATGCAGTTTTTGGAAGAGTTGGCACTTCAACTAATCCCTGCAGAATGGCTCTAATCCCACCAGGATAAAGGCTTTCCAAGCTAATGGGCCATGTGACTAAAGGCACAAAGGCAGGTAATTTACAGACCCATGCAGGAAACAGAGACTTGGCTGCTACTTGGAAACATATGTCTATGAGGCAAAGACAGGCCAAGGTGAAATTCTGAAGAGCCTTGTGCTATATCAAGGAGCCTGAAAACAAGCAACAGGGACCCTCTGAAGGTTCCAGGGTGGCAGTATGACGTGACCCGAGAGATGATTGGGGAAGGAGACTCTGACCACAGCAGTGGACAATGGGGTGGTCACTTCAGTGGTTCTCTTCTGAGGGAAGCATCAGACGGGGAGAGTGTTCACAGACTGCACTGAGGGAGGGCTCTGATGGGTGGCAGGGATGCAGGAAACTGTTTCTTGGGATGCACTACAATTTATCTTAATTAGGTTGAGCTGAGGAAAGCAAGAGGAGGGAATTCTGTGCAGGCACTGGAAAGCTGCCAACTCCTAGAGCCCGTGTTGTGATCTGATGCTGACAGCCCTTGATCTCTTCAATTTCTCTTCTTTCTTTCTTTCTTTCTTTCTTTCTTTCTTTCTTTCTTAATTTTTTGAGATAGAGGAGGGGAGTGGGGGAGATGAGAGAGACACAATAGAATGGCTCAGAGAACAAAAGCTCTGGTTCCTTTTCGTGCCTCACTTTTATCAGGAGGTGCAGCTCTCTCAGTACCCTATAATCACAGTGCAGGCAGGGATGCAGCCAGTGACTTACCATTCAGACATGGATGCGTCCTGGACAGCAGGTCCTCCTGCCAGTTTCTGCCAGCTCAGATCTGATCCACAGGATGGGAAAGGAGGCCTGAGAGTGGAGGGGTTTGGGCCAAGGTCCAGCTGGTCCTCTCTGATCTCATCTACTATGTGTCCGAGGACCGTGCTAGTTTTTAAACTTCATAGAATGCTCGAGGAACTATTACTCTTGCCACTTTGCAGATGGAGTAACTGGGGTTCAGAGGTTAAAGAGATCATTCAAATACCTGAAGCCAAGACTGAAGTGGATCTCTTTAGCTTCAAAACCTAAGTCCTTAACCTATGCCACACTGACCTGATAAGAGGAAACACACCCTGCCCACATACCAGCTTGCCCATAGGCTTCCTGGGAGAGAAACACATCAAGGGAACCAGTCTTACAGTCCTGGGTTAGATTGGCCAGCTCTCAGTTAAACAGGCCCAGGGCCAGGCCCCTCTTCTTCTGTCCCACTTTCTCACTCACCCACTATCACTCTCCCCATGCCATCACTGGATCCCTGGACTCCAGTGACTGCTGGAGGTCATGTTCAAGTCTCACCTTGATTCTGTCCCACCAAGGTGATAGAGCCAGTGGTTCCCCCTGCTGTACTTGGCTCTATCTTGGAGGGATGCTGCACTGGGCTGTACCCAGGTGATCAATACACATGCTGCAGGCTATAGCCCAGACAAAAGACCCAGAGGGCTCACAACCACAAAAGCCAAGGGTCTTTGTGCAGTCAGCCCCTCCGTACTAATAAAAAAAAATTAGAAAGCACCACTAAGTCCTAAACCTAACACCATAGGAAAACAAAGACACCAAATAATAAGACCAAATAATGAAAATTAAAATAGTAAATACTGCAATCTTTTCCTCCTTCACTTCCTCCCATTTGACTAAGATGCTATAGAGAATTAAGGACAGGGTTTCTCTGTGTAGCCCTGGCTGTCCTGGAACTCACTCTGTAGACCAGGCTGGCCTCAAACTCAGAAAGCTGCCTGCCTCTGCCTCCCAAGTGCTGGGATTAAAGGTGTGAGCCACCACGGCCCAGCAAGAGTTCTACATCTTGATCTATAAGCAGCACTAGGAGACTGTGTCCACAATGGGCATAGCTTGAACATCTATTAAAACCTCAAGGCACAACTCCACAGTGACACACTTCCTCCAACATGGCCACACATACTCCAACAAGGCCACACCTCCTAATAGTGCAGCTCCCTATGGGACAAGCATTCAAACACATGAACCCATGGGGGCCATTCCTATTCAAACCATCACAGTAGATAAGTCTTCAGACAGGAATTGCATAGATAAAACTATATATAACTTAAAATTTCCAGATATCTTCACCAACCCACAAGACAAACTACTCAACCACAGCAGAGATTAGACCCAGGAAGGGTAGATAGAACTGGTAGAAGAGACAGCAAAAACAAAGGGTAATTAGTTTATACCCTTTCCAGAATATGGCCCTCTCCTGACATCTTTTACAAAACCAAATGTTTTATGCTGTGTATGTACCCTTTCTCAAGCAAGAAAGAACATAAGATCCTTTCTTGGGAAAATCACAAGCATGAACCCCAAAAGACCTCAGGGCCAACCCTAATCCTGAGTCCCTGCATGAAGACCCTGAGAGATAAAGTGAAGCCTAGGTCACTCTATGGACTCCAAGATGTTGGAGGTGACAAAGTTGTGAGACATCTGCCAGGGAGATTGGCTTACATGGAGTGAAACCAGCCTGTTAGAGATATATTCTGGAAAAAAAAAAGAGAAAGAAAAAAGCCGGGCAGTGGTCATGCATGCCTTTAATCCCAGCACTCGGGAGGCAGAGGCAGGCTGATTTCTGAGGTCGAGGCCAGCCTGGCCTACAGAGTGAGTTCCAGGACAGCCAAGACTACACAGAGAAACCCTGTCTCCAAAAAAACAAAACAAAACAAACAAACAAAAAACAGAAAAAAATGCCCTTCAGAACATACACACACACACACACACACACACACACACACACACATACACACACACACACACACACACACACACACACACACACACTGTGGTGTCCCTCAGCATTTTTGGAACAACTTTAAAAAAACAGAAAAAAAGTGGATTCCCCTCAGAGGACGCATGTACATTTGAAACAATTTCAACATTCTTCAGGCATGTCTCTGTAGTAGACTTTGAAGGAGAGATTAGTTACAACTGCAGCACTGGATGCTACAGGAGGCTCTAAGGTGCTTGCTTGTTGGACTTGACTCTTTTGGACTTTTTCACTCTCCAGGTCTCAGATGAGAATTTCCATGACACTGATGGCTGGCTGGTGGTTGGGAAGACAGACTAAAGGAAGGTTGGCTGGCTGGACAGTAGGTGGCAGCATGAGCCTGTGCAGGCAGAGCAGGCTGAGTAGGTCCCAGCCCCCACCCTGCCCCCTGATCCCCTGATTTTTTTATTCTTTCTCTCACCCTTCTCTCTCTCTCTCTCTCTCTCTCTCTCTCTCTCTCTCTCTCTCTCTCTCTCTCTCTCTCTCTGTCTCTCTCTCTTTCTCTCTCTCTGTCTGCCCTGTGTGTGTGTTCAACTGAGGAGGCAATGGCAGAACAGTGTTTGACCCTTCTCTATAAGCCAGGCTACCCCACTACTGCCTCCCCCTCCCTCTTTTTTTAAGTGTGTTTTTAAAAATTCTGTTCAGTTTATTGTAAGTTAATCGCATGTCTTATTTTCCTCTTCATTTTTTTTTAAGTTGAGTCAGGGGCTTCTGTACATAGACCTGGAAATTAGTACCTAGATCGGACCTGCCTTCCTCCGGCACCACACCTGGCTTCCTGTCATTGTCCATTTAGCTTGATTTCAATATTTATTCATGTCTGAGAGGGACAGAGAGGACGAGGGAGAATTGTATCACAGGCTATAGTTTAATTTCTTCACTAATCATGTGGTTGTCCGCCCCGCCCTCATTTCCGTCCTCATGCCACATGTAACCTTGAGTAAGATAAATCCTTTTTGTCGGCACCCATACCATATGACACAGGCTTACTCCCACTGAGCCCTCTGATTTTCCTCACATCTCTGTCTTTTAAAAATTAGACTTGGGTGGGGCCGCTGGAGAGATGGCTCAGTGGTTAAGAGCACTGATTGCTTTTCCAGAGGTCCTGAGTTCAGTTCCCAGCAACCAGATGGTGGCTCTCAACCACCTACCATTGGGATTTAATGCTCTCTTTTGAGGATGAAATCCAATGTACTCGTGGAGAATGGTAAGGAAGCTTTTCTGAGGAAGGTCTTCTGATCTAGAAAGTACCCTTAAAATGAAATGTGAATCACAAGAAGCATTTGTTTTGAAATATTGAGCTAGGAGCTACTTAAGCTTACACAAAACAGTCCATTTTTAGATTGATCCCAGGAAGGAGGGGGAGAGAGAGAGAGAGAGAGAGAGAGAGAGAGAGAGAGAGAAGAGAGAGAGGAGAGAGAGAGGAGAGGAGAGAGAGAGAAGAGTGATAGAGGAGAAAGGATTAGAGGAGAGAGAGAGAAGAGAGAGAGGAGTGAGAGAGGAGAGAGGATGGGAGGAGAGAGTGAGAAGAGAGAGAGGAGTGAGAGAGGAGAGGAGAAAGAGAGAGAAGAGAAAGAAAGGAGAGAGAAGAGAGAGAGAAAGGAGAGAGAGGAGAGAGAGGAGAGAGAGAGAGAGGAGAGACAGGGAGCAGAGGAGAGAGAGAGAGAGAGAGAGAGAGAGAGAGAGAGAGATTGTAACATTTAATTAGAGCTGGTTTGTGAGATGAAAACTTGTATTTAATGAGTAGTGCTGGAATTAAGGGAGGGTGTATGCACCACCAGGACCAGCTGAATTTCTAAAAAACAGAAGAGAAAGAAAAGAAGGAAAGAAAAACCTGCTTTCTATATACCCAAGCAATGGTAATTTGCTACAGTGTCTCTTTTGTGTAGTTTGAATTAGACTTTGGTTTATTTAGGAAGTTTCACACACACAGTATTATCTCCAAAGAGGAGCCAACAGCATCTTTGTGTGTAGTCAGTAGTCAGTTGTCAGTTGTTGCACTCTTTAAATGTTGTTGTTGTTTGAAAACCCAGTTCTCAGAAGGTAAAATGGAGACAAGTCCAAAGTCACTCGCATTGAAGTCATCTCCAACTGACAACTACAGGACCAGGGTAGAATTGTGTGGATGAGGAAGAAGAATCTAGGAGGAGCTTTGGGATGGGAAACTCTGATCGGAATACAGTGTAGAAAATACAGTTTCTTTCTACCATAAGCCTCCCCCAACAAAAAAACAAAACAAAACCCCAAAAACCCCACCACCATCATCATCACCGCCACCAAAAACCTCTGGCAGCAAAACCATAGCTACTGCAAGTGTTCCTTGTCTGAATATCCAATCACTTCCAGCTAAGTTGGTGTGTAATTCTGTCCCAGTTGTGCTACCAGGGTTAAGAAAAAGGGGAACCACCTATATAGTTCTGTGACACCATCATCCATATATCTATGTCAATGTCTCTGTCAATATCTATATCATCTATATCTATATATCTCTATCTATCTATCTATCTATCTATCTATCTCCCCCCCCCTCAGGACAGTCCTGGACAGTCATTCCTTTAAGCTTCAGGTAAACCCTGTAGGGTAAGCTTTCCAAATTCATCCATC
>NW_023044979.1:2386685-2419185 GCF_011762505.2 Arvicanthis niloticus | reverse complement strand
TTCTTTCTTTCTTTCTTTCTTTCTTTCTTTCTCTCTTTATTGAGATAGAGGAGGAGGGGAGTGGGGGAGATGAGAGAGACACAATAGACAGGCTCAGAGAAGAAAACCTCTGTTTCCTTTTGGTGCCTCACTTTTATCAGGGGGTGCATCTCTCTCAGTACCCTATAATCACAGTGCAGGCAGGGATGCAGCCAGTGACTTAACATTCGGGCATGGATGCATCCTGGACAGCAGGTCCTCCTGCCAGTGTCTGCCAGCTCAGATCTGATCCACAGGATGGGAAAGGAGGCCTGAGTGTGGAGGGGTTTGGGCCAAGGTCCAGCTGGTCCTCTGTGATCTCAGGACACAGGACACCTACAGTTCTCATTTGGCCCTGACAACAGCAGCTGCCATTCGGGGCCTACTATGTGTCTGAGGACCATGCTAGTTTTTAAACTCCATAGAATGCTCGAGGAAGTATTAGTCTTGCCACTTTGCAAATGGAGTAACGGGTTCAGAGGTTAAAGAGATTATTCAAATACATGAAGCAAAGACTGAACTGGATTGCCTTAGATTCAAAACCTAAGTCCTTAACCTATGCCACACTGACCTGGTAAGAGGAAACACACACCCTGCCCACATGCCAGCTTGCCAATAGACTACCTGGGAGAGAAACACATCAAGGGAACCAGTCTTACAGTCCTGCAGGACTGCAGGTGCTTAAGGCAAATGTGGCCCTTGGGTTGGGTTGGCCAGCTCTCAGTTAAACAGGCCCAGGGCCAGGCCCCTCTTCTTCTATCCCACTTTCTCACTCACCCACTATCACTCTCCCCATGCCATCACTGGATCCCTGGACTCCAGTGACTGCTGGAGGTCATGTTCCAGTCTCACCTTGATTCTATCCACCAAGGTCATAGAGCCAGTCATTCCCCCTGCTGTACTTGGCTCTATCTTGGAGGGATGCTGCACTGGGCTGTACCCAGGTGATCAATACACATGCTGCAGGCTATAGCCCAGACAAAAGACCCAGAGGGCTCAAAACCACAAAAGCCAAGGGTCTTTGTGCAGTCAGCCCCTCCCTACTAATAAAAAAATCAGAAAGGCCCACTAAGTCAAAAACCAAACACCAGAGGAAAACAAAGACACCAATTAATAAGAGCAAATAATAAAAATTAAAGTAGTAATTACTGCAATCTTTTCCTCCTTCACTTCCTCCCATGTGAGTAAGGTGCTATAGAGAATTAAGGAGTTTCTTAACTAGTGATTTAAAAAGCAGTGATTTTGTTTTGTTTTGTTTTGTTTTAACACTCTTGGCTTCTCAGAGTGTATGTAACTAAAGTCTAAAAAATTAAATTTGCCAAGATACATTGAAGAAAATTTTGCATATTCTTGAGACTAACTCCAAAAACTGTACTAGGATCCACTCTAAAGTAACATTTACCAGCAAAACTTGTAATTATAAACAGTATGACCCAGCCAGGCAGTGGTGGCGCACAGCTTTAATCCCAGCACTTGGGAGACAGAGGCAGGTGGATTTCTGAGTTCGAGGCCAGCCTGGTCTACAGAGTGAGTTCCAGTACAGCCAGGGCTACACAAAGAAACTCTGTCACAAATAAATAAATAAATAAATAAATAAACAAACAAACAGTATAATCTGCCCTCATTAAGCAATGCAACTATTTTGGTTGATTAGTACTTAATTTTAACTTAACAAACCTCTCCTGAATGATTCAATCATCACAGAGACAATACAATACCACAGTAATGAAAATGTCGCTCCAGCTTTTGTCTACATAACAAGGAACTACACTAAGGACTGAACAGTGCTAATATGCACATACATTAAGAGTCCTGGCCCCAGAGAAACAACATGAAATCATCTAAACCAGGCAATGGAGCACTGATGTATGAACAGAGATCTTAAATGCTAATCGTGTATCAGCCAGTTTCTAAGGTTAAAAAAATGTAATACTGACATACATATTGTGAACAATTTGCTGGGGGATAAACATATACAAATGTGACCATAAGAAGACTCAAAATTAAGAAAAAACTTGGGAGTAATACCCAATAAACAAAGACAAGTGCTAAAATCATCAGAAAGGCAAGAATCTAGATTGGGTAAATGAAAACTCAGAAAGAGGTTATTTGGAATCAAAAAATGGAAAATAAAATTAAATAAATAAGTGATTTGGGGGTGGGGACAGAATCTGATGGAACAGGCTCACCGTGCAAAAGAAAGTGGGTGAGTAGGTATCTTAGAGTTTTATTACTGTGAAGAGACACCATGACCAAGGAAACTTTTATAAGGAAAACATTTCACTGGGCTGACTTACAGAGTCTCAGTCCATTATCATCATGGTGGGAAGCATGGCAGCATCCAGGCAGACATAGTGCTGGAGAAGGAGGTGAGAGTTCTACATCTTGATCTGTAAGCAACAGGAGGAGACTGTGTCCACACTGGGCACATCTTGAACATCTATTAAAACCTCAAGGCCCATCTTCACAGTGACACACTTCCTTCAACATGGCCACATATACTCCAACAAGGCCACACCTCCTAATAGTGCAGCTCCCTATGGGACAAGCATTCAAACACATGAACCTATGGGGGCCATTCCTATTCAAACCATCACAATAGATAATTCTTCAGACAGGAAGTTCATAGCTAACACTATATATAACTTAAAATTTCCTGATATCTTCACCAGCCCACAAGACAAGCTACTAAACCACTGCAGAGATTAGACCCAGGAAGAGTAGACAGAGCTGGTAGAAGAGACAGCAAAAACAAAGAAGTAATTAGGTGATACCCTTTCCAGACTGAGAATATGGCCCTCTCCTGACTTCTTTGGCAAAACCAAATGGTTACTGCTGTGTATGTACCCTTTCTCAATAAAGAAAGACCATCAGATCCTTTCTCAGGGATATCACAGGCATGTACCACAAAGGACCTCAACCCTAATCCTGAGTCCCTGCATGAAGATCCTGAGAGATGAAGTGAAGCCTGGGTCGCTCTACAGACTCCAAGATGTTGGAGGCGCCAAAGCTGTGAGACATCTGTCAGGAAAAGTGGCTTACACAGAGTGGAACCAGCCTGTTAGAGACATATTCTGCAGGCAGAAAAGATGGAGGGATGGAGGCATCTAAGCCCTCTGATATCAGATATTAATCTAGAGAACTGGTTTTCAACCTTCCTAATGCTATATCCCTTTAATACAGTTCCTTGTGTTGTAGCGACCCCCAACTATAAAGTTATTTTCATTGCTACTTCATGACTGTTATTTTGCTACTGTCATGAATTGTCATATAAATTACAATTTTCAGATGTTCGTAGGCAACCCCCCTGTATATGGGTCAAGGCCCACAGCTGGGAATTGCTGAGCTGGGGATTCGGTGATTACATGCTGCGTTATCAGTCTTGTTTGGTCCAGCATTTTCTGTATTCCCCCATTCCTCCTTTTAGGAATAGTAATGTATATCTGTGCCGTTGTATGCTGAAGTTAATTCACGATTCAAACTCACAGGGTTTTATTGAGACTGTGGAAGACTAAGGGGGCTTCTGAAGTAGGATTCAATACACTTTGCATTACAGCAATGGCCTCTGAGCCTTTGGAGCCTGGGAGTAGAATATAGTGGTTTGAATGAGAATGTCTACCATAGGGTCAAATATCTGAACCCTGGTGGTGATTTAACAGGCTACACCTCACTAGAGGCTGGCTCTGAGGATAGTATGTAGACTAGCCTCAATTCCAGTTCACTATCTCTGTTCATGTTTGGGGTTTAACATATGATCTCTCAGCTCCCTGCCATGATGGTCTCATCCTTCTGGAAGCACAAGCCAAAATAATTTCTTCCATAAATTGCCTTGGTCATAGTATGTTTATTTTACAGCAACAGAAATGTAAATAATACAGACTATAAATAATTGAGGATTAAAACAATTTTTTCTTAATCCTAAAATCTTCACAATAAAATTGGGCACCAAAAAAGCAAAATGTACTCAACCTCTGTGTTCCACTAAATATTTCAGAAAGTGTCCCATCCTCCTGCATAGCAGAAATGCTCCTCCATCATCTGGATCTTGGCAGCCATGTACTCATCCTACAACCAAAAAAAGGCAAGACAATAAACAACAGTGACAGCTCCCTGCCACACAATTAACTTAAAAGACCCCTGACAGATTTACAAATACAGTCTCACTTTTTTAACCCTAAAATAATTAGGCTTCACTCTTTTGATTATCATGTCTTTAAAGTAAAGCTAGAGGTGACAACAATGGTATGTGTTGTCCAAACTGCAAACGCCTTGTTTTTACTGACTATTAAAATTTATATATTCCCTGTATTTTCTCAAAATAGACACATGAAAAAGAAAATGTTTTACTATATAGAGATGATTAACTGACAATACTATGTACTAGATACTTATATATATTTCCCAATTCTCAGTATTACTAGCAATGCTGAGATAAACTAAAATATATTAAACTGTTCTGTGCAAGAATATCTACTTCCTCAGGACAAAATCCTTGACAGTAAAATAAACTTTAAGAGTTAGAGTTTATGAACACTGAAAATACAGAGTTGGTGTATAAAGTCACATGTTAAACCTGAAGCCATATCATAAAATAAAAATAACAAAAATTATCTAGACATGTAAATATCTTTAATCATTAAAACACACCTATTTCCCAGCCATAATTTTCTGCTTGCTTCCTGCAACACTGCCTCATGGTGGGTGGAACTTCTGTATGGGGAGAAAAAAAAAAGTTAATTTTATACCATAATGTACTCTTCATTGATCTTCTATCAAGGGAAACTGGAAATTTGAAAATTTAAATGTCCGATTAACGCAAGACAAAAGATTACTGCCAAGTAAACCTTATCAAAATGCATTATTCTCAGGTTGCTTTATCAGTTCAATCTGTCCAGAGAACATCCTCCCTACAATTTAAGCCTCATATGTAAACACTTCACAATTTTTCAACTGGGTCAGAGGGGTCAATGGAGAAAGAATCTATACCCTCCTGAATAACAACACTTAACATTCACTTTGCATAAAACATAGATAAGTCCAACTAAGAGTCACTTACTTTTTACCCCTAACAAGTTAAACAATCTACTAAAATATTCCCTTTATCATCTGACCTAAAATGTGCCTTAAACCGTGTCATACTAGCCACACAAGAAAACACACACAGTATAACACATTCACCATACAAATGCATCCTCCAAGAAGTTCATATGCCAGGCAGTGGTGGTGCACACCTTTAATCCCAGCACTTGGGAGGCAGAGGCAGGGGGATCATGGTGATGGAACAACGATCAATAATCAATGCCGATCAGTAATCAATAAACACTTATCAATACTAATTGATAACCAATAATGATCAATAATTTTTGGAACATGCCTGTAATCCCAGCACTTGGGAGGCAGAGGCAGGCAGAATTTTGAGTTCGTGGTCAGCCTGGTCTACAGAGTGAGTTCCAGGACAGCCAGTGCTACACAGAGAAACCCTGTCTTAATAAAAATAAAAATAAAAATAAATTTAAAAAAATTCATCCCTTAAGAGTCAAAGAGATTCCTATTAAAAAATTACTGGTTCAAACTCTGAATCTATATATCTCCTTTTAAAAGCAAATGACTTGAGAATTCTGCTAATGTGTATGTCCCAGCCATTAAATATAACTATATGCAGTCACGTGAATGAGAATGCCCCCCAGACTCAGATATTTGGACACCTGTCAGCTGGTGGTGCTGTTTGGAAGGGATTAACAGGTATGCTCTTGCTGGAGGAAGTAAGTCCCAGGAGGTGAGTTTGAGAGGTTGAAGACTGTTGTCATATCCAGTCTGCTCCCTCTGCTTCCTGCTTTGTGGCTGAAGATGTGAGCTCCCAGCATTCTGCTCCAGCTGCCATGCCTGCTGCTTGCTGCACTGCTTCCCATCATGATGTCTATTAAACTGTAAACTAAGTTACTCTCTCATGGGAAAAGGAATGGGAATGGGGCTTCCTCAGGTTTGCAGCTTACTTGGCAGAACACCAGGATTCTCTGCTTGAGAACATAAGCTTCCTCTGTCTCAGTCAGCTGAGAATGACAAAGACTCTAGGTTGCCTGGAAGCCAGCAAGCTGGAAGCAGTCTCCTCATGCCATTTGTCTACAAATAGTCAAATATATCTTCAGATTTAAAGCCAGGTAGTACACCTATAATTTCAGTGTCTGGGAGGTCGAATGAGAATCAGGAGTTCAGGGAAAGCTCAAGAGCTCAAGACTAGACTACAGGAACACAGTCTCAGTTGTAAATAATATATAAATAAGAAATAAAAATATAGTAATTCAGCTGGGCAGGGGTGGTACACACCTTTAATCCCAGCACTCGGGAGGGAAGCAGAGGCAGGGGGATCACGGTGATGGAATAACGATCAACAATCAATGCCAATCAATAATCAATAAATGGTAATCAATAATTATCAATACTAATTGATAACCAATAATGATCAATAATTGATGGCGCACACCTTTAATCCCAGCACTCGGGAGGCAGAGGCATGTGGATTTCTGAGTTCGAGGCCAGCTGGTCTACACAGTGAATTCCAGGACAGCCAGGGCTACACAGAGAAACCCTGTCTCGGAAAAACCAAAATAAGTAAGTAAATAAATAAATAAATAATAAAATAGTAATTTATTTGATAACTCATTTAAAATCACCTTATGCTCACCAGGATTTCTGCTGAGAAAAGTCAGCTAGAAAATTCTTACTGATGGTGTAGTGAGGAGGGTAGACAGGTCTGACACTGAGATAGATGCTAAGACTATGGATATGGATCAGGGGTGCAGTACTTACCTACCATTCAAGAGGCAGTGGCCTTGGTGTCAATACTGAAAAAAAAAAAAAAAGCAAACCCTATAGAAAACTAAAACTGCGTTTTCTATACTAAATTGTCCCAAGGCAAAGACACCTCCCAAGTAGTGGAAATTAGTTAAGAATAAGAGTAGAGCCGGGCGGTGGTGGCGCGTGCCTTTAATCTCAGCACTTGGGAGGCAGAGGCAGGCGGATTTCTGAGTTCGAGGCCAGCCTGGTCTACAGAGTGAGTTCCAGGACAGCCAGGACTACACAGAGAAACCCTGTCTTGAAAAACCAATATATATATATAATAAATAAAGAGTAGAACAAAATTCACAAAGATCTGATCCTTTTCCCCAAATGGGATTCTTTCCCCTCTGAGAGTAGATAGTCTATCAACTCCAGAGGAGGGGCTGAAAAGTGGGCCATGTTTTTAAGAAACACCATACTAAATTAATGAGAACTGGAGTCTAAGAATTTTCCAAATATACTGATCTCTATATTAGGTTGTTTGTATCTTAGAAATAAGAACAAACTAGAAGTAAACAAATTAAGTTTCCCAGAATCAAACGCCACCTCTGTTAAAAGTCTGCACACAGCTTAGAACACACAACACCAAACCAAACAATTCCAAGGGGGGGGGTAAGTTATTCAGGGCAAAGATGGTGAGGGGGAGAAGTAGAAGAAGAGGGAAGAAGACAGTGAGATCAGGGGGTTCTGCCTGTTTTATATGGGCGGTGACATAGCCTCTCCCAGGTAAAGGTGAAGTAACCAGGTGGCTTCTGGGAATGTATGGCTGTTGCCTTGGCAATGCTGTGGGGGTCGCCTAGATGTGATGTCACTGGGTTCAGAGCCTGATACCAAAAACCTCACAATAGTTTATCTGTAAAGTGGACTGAAGTAACCCTGGCAAGAAGCAACTGGCTAGAGCAACTGTATTCCACTATGACAGCACTTTTGTTTACTCTACAGTCAATTTACAAATACAACTGGGACACAAAGAAATAAACTATACAAATGAGAGCCACCTAAGAACAAAATTAGTGGGTAGAGAACTTTAGCCTTTTCAATAACCATGCTATGTTCAAGGAGATAAAGCAAAGGATAAAAGTTAACTTACAAGTCTTTAGCCTTAAAACAGCCTACAAATCTGTTTTAAGTTCAAGCCAACAGAGGCTAGCTAGCTATGCAGCCAGAGCCTATCTCAAACACACCAATCACCAAAATAAGTGCAAGTGCCTTTGAGTGATGTTTAATCAATCCACTTACTGTAATCATATCCAGATGTAAAGTGCTACCTTACCTTCACTTAGAGTTACAAGAAATATTTGTTAGCTAAAACAAATATACAATGAGTTGATGGGTGTGCACATTTACTCACATGGCATAACTCATGATGTGACACAAATGCAGAGAAAGCAACCTGTGGCAACTCGAGGATAAGGTGAGATAAGCTTAGTTTGGACCAAGTCCTATCTCTCTTCTCAGTACCTTTTCCCTTACCTTAACCACCAGTTTTCTACTTAGTTACTTACAACTGAGGACATTAAGTATAGTGGAATCCAGGGACATCTGCAATCAGTTCAATACCTGGAACCTACACAGAAACCAGACTCCTACCAGATGCCCCTGACCTCCACTTGTTGAGGTTTAGTCTGTCACTACGTATTATAATGCTAACTGCAGGCCCCCAAGGCCTGATGGTCCCAGAGACAAGAGAGTCCACACATAGACCCAAGTGATGCTATTGTGATGTTTCCCCCAAATTATTTCCAACTGCTGAATAGAGATGCCAACAGTCAATACCTGATACTTGGACAGAAGAGACAGAAGCAGCTTTTGGCATTCCAGGACTTCCCCTGCATCAAAGAAGAACCTGGAGGGGAAAAGAAGATAAAGGGAGGAAGCTGCAATGGGTTAGGTGAGTCATAAGATAATGACCATGTAGGTTGGCTAATTGGAGTTAAAAGCAGCTTAGACAAAACATGGGAAATTATATAGTGGGATTATTGGCTGGGATAGAGACATACCAGCTAGAGGATCAATAGCTGCTTTTATGCTAATTAAGGCTTATTTTAAATATAAAGGTTGTATGTGTCTTTTATCTGAGAACTAAATGGCTAAAGGCAGGGTAGAACCCCTGAGTTGGGATTAAATAATTTCTATAACATCCACATACACAACTCCTGCACACTCACACACATAAAAATAATAAATGTACTTTTTAAGATTTATTTATTATATTTGTATGAGTATACTATAGCTATTTTTAGACATACCAGATAAGGACATCAGATTCTATTACAGATGGTTGTGACCCACCATGTGGTTGCTGGGAATTGAACTCAGGACCTCTGGAAGAGCAGTCAGTGCTCTTAACTGCTGAGCCATCTCTCCATTCCAATAAATGTAATTTTTAAAGAGGGTTAAAGCACTTGTCATTAAGCATGAGGACCCAAGTTCTATCACCAGAATCCCTGTGGTCTGACAACCTCCCTACTCATTGTCCTCTGACCTCCATATATGCACATGCACACATATAGACAACATACACAGAATAAAATAAGGTCATTATAAATTACTTACTTTATTTATTTATTAAAGGTTTTTCCCATCATCTCTTCTTGACCCAGACTCACTTCTGTCTTTGGTTGATGTAACAGCCTGCAGCCACAAGTCAACTGGGTTCACCTGAAAGGGGGGCTGGGAATGAAAGGGGACAGAGGGCGTGAAGAGACAAAGCCAAGACAATGTTCTCTGATCAAGGCTTGAAATTTAATAATTGGCTTTCACATATAAAGGGAAAGGGGAAGCCCCACCCCCCAGAGTCTCTTCTCCAGGGGATGGGCAAGGAGATAGCAGTCTGGGAGGTGTCAAGGATAGCTCAGCAGTGTGGGTGAGGAGTGTGCATCCTTAATCATGGGCCAGAGGTGTAAGGAGCAAGCTCAGCAGGCAGTCCATTCAACTCAACTCCTGTGGCCAACTTCAGGTCTCCAATGCAGGCAGCTTCCCAGGTCCTTCCTTATTTGGATCTCTAGTGGTAACACAGCATGTTCCAGCCAGCTCAACCTAGATGGGTTTGCAGCCTGGGGGAAGGGCACAGGTTGACATAGCTTGTTCCCCACATCTACCTTTCCTTTCCTCATGCCTATCATGTTCGCATGTGTTTCTCCTCCCTTAATGTCCACTTTTAAATCTATATTAAATGCTTTATAAACTACAGTTCTGGGGACTAGACAGATTGGTTCCAGGTTAAAAAGAAACTTGCTGCTCATGCAGCCTGGAGTCCAAATCCCAGCATCCTTCACACACATGTGACTATAGCTTCCATGAATCAGACATCTTCTTAGGCAGAAATAATGAAAAACTGCTTGTAATTTGGAGGAACATACACTTACAAATATATGCAAAACTTTGTCCTTTTAAAATGTAGCTCACAAAAGACTTAGGATCTGGGTCATGAGTCACAGAGAAGTAAGTAAATATCCCGGTTCCTTTGTACTATGTGACCCAACCAAGTACTAAATTGGGAAACCACTTAGCAAAGAGTTCTGGAACAGAGCCCATACATAGTAATTTACCATTTATTATTAAATGTTGGAACAAATGTTAAAAAGACAAGCAGTGTTTCATTTTCATTTTTAAGTGTCAGGCACATGGCTTAGAATCCTGACTTAAAGTTGAGACTGAGATACAAAAGAAATTATAAAAAGCCATTTGCCAAGGATAAATGATAAGTAAAATATCTAGTATTATAGAAATATAATTGACATAGGCAGAATCATGAGTTTGTAAGAATAATTTGATGCATAATCTCAAGGTTTTTATGATTAAATATATGATTTCATTTTCATAAACAATAAGGAAAAAAAACAACACATTTTTAAAAAGAAGAGCAAAGGTGAGTATGTAGAATATACTAGGTTGCTTTACGCTCTAACTTGAGAACCAAAATATAACATGTAGGAAAAACTTGTACAAACTGGTAGAAAACATCACACTAAAGATGATAAAACACCTCTCCTTCCTAAACACTTCAAAACAGAGACTTCCCTGAGATCTTCATGTTTTCCTGTCTGTAAACAAGAAGGCCCAGTAACTTTGTCCATCACCACAATCGTATTTCCAGTAGAACATCAAAGCAAAAGCTAGGGAAGCCACTCTGGTGGCTTTCTCACACTCAGTACTTTTTATTTGATTCTAGACATACAGAGAAACGATTTAGAAAGTCAAATAAACTTTGGTAGGCAACAAACTTTCACTCAAAAACAATATAAAGACGAATTCTATTTTATCTTATGACAATAAAAAATGTTGTCAGAAGACAGGCAATGGTAACACACTTTTTATCCCAGCACTGTGGATGCAGAGGTAGGTAGGCAGATCACTTGACTTTGAAACCAGCCTGATCTATAGGCTACCAAGGAAGAGGCAGGGTTTCACAGAAAAACCCTGCATCAAAAAAAAGAAACAACATTTTTGAAAGTGTGGGTTGTCTGCTTGTTTGATTTTAAGGGTTAGGGAGGTGCTCAGTAAGTGCAGTGCTGCTCTGCCAGCAGAAGGGCCTCAGTTCAGACTCTTATCCACATGAAATCTGCTAACTGCTGCCTGTTTCTATCCACTCCAACACTTTGTCTGACAAGACACAGATCCTAGGAGTCGGCCAGTCCAGCCAAAATGGCAAGGCCAGGTTCAGTGCTTGACTCTAATATTAATGTAGACAGCAGTGGAGGACATTGGGCATAGTCCTAGGGCCTCTACACACAGCATAGAAAACTCAGACCTATGTTCTTTAGCATGTATTAGCTCAATTCCTCACTATAATGCTATGAAGTAGGTAATACTATAGTCATCATATACAGCTGAAAAAATGAAGCAGCAGACGTCATTAACCAGTCCAGGCTCATGCAATCAGTAAATGGGGGCTGGCTGGATCTGGACTGAAGATGTCACAAGTTCAAATCAACTACAGGATCCATTTAGTTAGAAATTTTTACCAAGAGCCTATTAGGTACCAGGCACAGTTCTAAGTACTAGGGATAAAATTATAAATAATCTAATGGATCTCTACCCTGTAGTTAGGGAGAGGAGAACCACAAAGTCTAATGGGAATAATTAACAAGTGAAAAGTGTATCTAATAATAAATACCAAATGAGAAAAATATTTAATTTAATACAAAACAAAAAAGTCAAAAAACAAAAAGAGACAGACTTGCTTCTATTTTAGCAATTAGGAGTTCTCTCAAGTAAAGAACAGCAATAGAAGACAAAAACAATTACTACCAGCCAGAAGAGGTGTCCAGTATGTCTGCCTGGGTAGCATCCTGAAACTGAGTAGTGAGAGTCACGGGGTCAATTCTGTACATAACTCAGAGCTTTTCGAAGACTTTGAGCACAAAAAGTTCAATCCATGTCCTTTTTCAAAAGAACTTAGAAAAGATCATTCTTACTATGTGAGGAACAGCAAGCAAAGTAAGGACAACCAAATGACAGCGCTAATCCCACAGTCTAAGGAAGATGACACTAGAACTTAAGACTTGCTTTTGTGTATGGTTTACACGGAGGTGAGATATTAAAAGAACCTACAACTTGTCTCTCAATAATCACTGTCCTCAAGCCAGGCGGTGGTGGCACATTACTTTAATCCCAGCACTTAGGAGGCAGAGGCAGGTGGATTTCTCAGTTCGAGGCTAGCCTGGTCTACAGAGTGAGTTCCAGGACAGCCAAGGCTATACAGAGAAACCCTGTCTCAAAACAAAAAAAAAAATCACTGTCTGCATACTCTCAAGTTCTGTTCAAAGAAAATTATATATCTGAATATCTATGAACACCCACATTGTTTCAGTTGGCATTATTGTGACTAGAAAAGAAGTAAAAAGTATTTTTTTTTTTTTTTTTGCTTTTTTTCCAATATTCTGCTTAACTTACCCTGTGACTTATTTTGGTTTTTATTTATGGAAACTATGCAAGGCAGAGAGAGAAACCTTACACTGGAGGTGAGTGGTGATAGGAAGCTGGAGAACCACAGCGCAGGCCCCTGGCGCCCCTGACCTGATCTGCAAAAGCTGGAGGAGCAGATGCTCGCACGCACAGGGAATGAATGGCCCGGGTCGCACCAGCACTGGAGGAAAGAGTGACTTGCGACACTGTCTCGGGGACTCAGAGACAGGCCTGTGGGCTCACAGGTCGAGAACCCCGCAGTGCAGGCAGCAGAGCTGGGGTGGCCGCACCACGGCAGAGAGGGAACCGGGGGTCTCGGTTACACATTTCAGCAGCCTGAGGTGCGAGGGCAACGCAGACCGAGGCCTCCAGACTCCCTTCCATTCCCACACCCGCAGGTCCCATGAGGGTCGCTCACCTTCCACACCGCCTCAACACACCATACCTGGGCCTCTGTGTCGCCGCCACCACTCAGTGCCCTCACCGCAGCCGGGAGGACACTGGAGAAGGTAACCAGTCAGCAGGGCCCCGAGCAGCACCATCTGCACCGTGCTGCAGCCCTCGCTTCCTCAGTCACAGCACCACCTCGTGCCCCCACAATGGCCCCGCCCCGCTCCTCCCCCCACCAGGCTTCTCTAGCGCCCCACCCCCATCCTCTGAGTGACTGAGCAGCTGCGTGAGTGCTGCTCCCATTCAGTGTGCATAATGTACAGGGGCTACTAGGGCAGAGAGCTAGGCGACCCAGTCCTGGTCCTCCAGCCTAGTTGGGATGGCATAGACTTGTGGTCCATTGCTGGCTGGCAAAGGAGGCCTCTGTGGTATCCAGTCTGAGACTCCATTGTATTGTAATAATCTTTATTGTTGGAAGACTCAAACACGAAGCCAACCAACTCCTCTCCCAAAGTTCAACACTTTCCTTCCTCCACCTTAGACATCTGAGAGAGTTTGCAAACACTTAAACAATCAGTACTCTTTTCAAAACTGACTTTGCAAACCTGACATTCCTGCCCCCCAGAAAGACAGGAAATAAATTGTTATTTTTAAAAACTGTCTCTACACAGCAGTTGTTTCCACTAAGAAAACTGACAAAGTTTATTTTTGAGACTGAAAAATGCACATGTTCCAACAACATTCACAAAATTCATTATAACCCAATAATTAGTTATAGCAAACCTTCTGTCCACCACTCACTGTACCATGCCTTTGTGCCAATGGCACATTGGATTTCCTGTGTTCAAAAATACTTTTAGTGGCTGGCCAGTGGCCTAAATTTCTACTGTCTGAGAATAGGCTGGAAACTCTATCTTCTGCCTTTGATCTAATTTTTAAAGACCAAATGCCTCAATATTTTAATATCTACAACTAAATTACCTTCTGCTTACTGTATAAGTCTATTCTTAGGCTTCTTATCTGTCATGCCAGGAATCAATCCCAGAATTCCCATGGGACCCACTTTTAAAGAATTTGAGTATATCCTGGCAAGACCTTTTCAAGTCTTCTCTAAAGCAGTTTTTCACTCAGTCTCTCTTCTGTGGAGCTTAATATCTCTGTATACTTAAGTAATTACCATTATACTGCCTTCTGTCCCTAAAACCAATTAAATCAATTTTCCTTATTGCTGTTCTTTCCCTGCTTTTTGGAGGCCAGCAGCCTTTTACTGTCTGCCTCTGCCTGCCTCCTCCAAACAGCCTGTCTCTGCAGAGCAAGGACTCCCAGTGCCTGTGAGCAGCTCTTCCTAATAGTTCCAAAGCACAGGAAGAATTCCCCACGTGGTTCAGGTAAAATCTGTATTCCCTTCTATCTTTAAGAACAATTAAACCAAACTTTAGAATCCTATCCTTTGATTACCTGCTAGTAAGAAGCAGGCACCTTGGCCAGTTGGTGGTGGCGCATGCCTTTAATCACCTAGCACTCGGGAGGCAGAGGCAGGCGGATTTCTGAGTTCGAGGCTAGCCTGGTCTATAAAGTGAGTTCCAAGGACAGCCAGGACTATACAGAGAAACCCTGTCTCAAAAAACAAAAACAAACAAACAAAAAGAAGCAGGCACCTTTAGCTTTTTGTGTCTGGCTCCCTGCCTCAGAGCAGACATCCTGTCTCATTTCACAGCAGGGGATCCTAGCACCTGTGAGCCCAGCCAGTCCCTGTGTTCCTTTATTTAAGTTCCCCACCTCCCCCCCCCCCCACAAACTGCAACCACCACTGATTCACTTCACTCTTCTTGCTGATAAAACAATTTCCCCTCTTCCTAGACATATATCACTGTGTGTATGTGATCAATCATAGAATTCCTAAATTAATAGTGGATTCTTGTCTGTATCTTTTTATTTATTTTTTTTAATTTTCATACAATGTATTTTGATCAGGTTTTCCCCTTCCCCAAATTCTCCCAAAATGTAGTCTTGATAAGACTGACCTATACTTGAGAGGGGGAGGAGTCCTTTAGTGGCCAACTCTAGGCTTGAGATCTAGGCTAAATAACTGCAACTCAGTCAAAGTGCAGGAAACCTCAGAAAAAGACAGGCTGGAGATTGCAGTACCCACTTTTATTGAAGCCTGGAAGTTGGGAATGGATGAGAAGTCTGAGACATTGCTACATACCCATGTCAGGTGTCTGTGTGATGGAGCAGCAGACCCAGACCCCAGTGCAGGTGAACAGAACTTAGACTCCTGTGCAAGCTTCTCCACTCTTTTTGTATCCACTCCATCCATGGATGGTGCCTATGGGGTGGGTACCATCCCACTCCTTCCTGAGCCATGTTCCAGTTGCTTCTGAAAATTCCCTCACAGACTCATAGGGAATAGTTCAAGTGTGTTTCAAACTGCTTAAAGTGACAAGCAGGTTTAACCTTCACAGGGGGTATCATCCCAGAAGAAGCTTCTAAGGTAACACATTCATCAGCTGGGGGCTAAGCAGATGACAGGATTTCTTTCTATTTAAAGAAACAAGAGAATGGGATTAAAATAGAAAAATAGGGGAGGTGTTTTGTGCACATTGCATGTAGTTATGTCTCTGAGCAACTCGGCTTCCATCCTACTTTAAACCACTGCACTCAGCCAGCCTTATTATAAGGTACAAGAGGCATGTTTTTAAAAATGTAGCATATGTCCACAGATGAGTCACAGTATCACAGCACAATGGATTTAGGAGAAGCTTATCATGCCAAACAGCAGTTCTCACTAAGGCCACACATATGCAGGGACTTGATTCATGTCACATGAACTCACGGGTTCACACTGCTGTGCTCCCTTGGAAAAAAGGCAAAAACTCTACAGCTTTACCCTTTGGACTCTGACAGGGGCGTAATTTGGCTTCCACATGTACAGAGGCTTAACAAGTAATATTTTGAGCAGTTCTGAAGAGCTACAACTAATACATTAATATGTCTTATCTGATGATTATAAAATAATAAAAAATATAAAATTAGAGATATGCTAGCTATTGGATCACTTCAGGGAAGAGTTTACACAAAACAGACATTATAAAATTTGGTTTTTATTGACTAAAAAGTATGGAAAGTCTGAAAAATTGGATATTTAACCTCATATTTACCTCAAATGGAAGCAAATGCAAGCCAGAGCGCAGGATGAAAAATGTTGAAGATGTCATCACCAGCATGTCCAACAGCTTTTTGAATCTGGAACACAACCTCCAGACCAGAATACAAAACTGCAAGAGAATGCCTCGACTCCCTAATGATGAGTCTGAAGGTATTTCCCAAATATACAAACATGGGCTTCAACTTATTGGCAGGTGGGAAAGAAAAAAATCATGAGGTGAAGGGTCCAGGGTTTAGCTCCTCCTAACTTGCTGTGTGACACATATCTGATCTTTCATTTACAAACTAAAGAAAAGAACACTGTGTCCTCGAAGTTCACACAGGTAGGCTTTGTGGAGAGTGGCCACTACTCCACATGCAACAGTACTTGAATGAAACAGGCTTTCCTTTTCTTCTGTGGTTAACATTCTACACACAGAAACCAGTGCATTCTTATTCTTGGATCTGTATACTGATGGTCTTTCAGTCTGCTTTGTTTGTTGGGGATAAGCTCTCACATAACTAAGGCTCGGCTTAGATTTATTATACAGCTGATGATGTCCTTGAACTTCTGATTCTCCTGATTCTAATTCTCAAAGATATGAAAGAGCATACCAAATTTTTGCAATCCTAGAGTTTCAACTTTTCAGGCAAAAACTCTACTATGGAACTATGAATCCAGACCCTTGCAGGTGACAGGAAAATGGGGATACCCAAAATGATGGATTTGATTCTTTGGTCTAGGAGTAGTAAACTATTTAATACATGTTACCTATTCCAAGAAAAGATTCAGACCAATATTAACAGTTTATATTTATTGTACCTGTGTGGATATATTGATTAAATATATTTTTGTCCTTTCATATCAATTTTTAAGTTGATTTTCATTAGGAACAAAATGAACTAGGATCAAGTTAACAAGTTTAATTTACTTGTAATTCATTTGCTATTAAGTACATGATGTGTATAACAAACCATGTCTCATGTGTATATTCTACATGTCATTAATAAAAAGACAATTTTTAATAAGCCATGAATTTATGTCTATTGCATGTCTGGGATTTCTGTTTCAGAATTTTCATTGTCAAGTGAAAACTTCACATAGAAATCTTTAATAAGCATATTTTTAGGTTGGGAAGAAGGTAAACCAGACATGTCTAGAGCAGAAGAGTACTGAGGGCATTTTATCTCAGAGGAAAATTAACTGCAGCAATAGCTGATAGTGAGACCCAGCATAGGGCAGCATAAATGTTCTTTGCTGGCAGCAGGCTGTGTGACTCTTGGCAACTTATCCTTTGATTATCTGTGGGGTTCTGTGACTATCAAAGTCTTTGCTTTCTTTGTTAGTATGCTGGTTTTAGAGTCAAATGGCTGGAAAAACTTTTAGGTTCTTTTGAGAAGCCTTTCTCTAAGTAAAAGAGAAGCTCTCAGAATAAGAATAAAATAACCATTAAGTTATAAAATGAATACCTTGTAGACATGATATTTTGTCTTTGTGTAATAGGGATAATATTGACACACTGGGACCATCAAGAATAATGGTGGCCACCTTAACCTTAACCCTGAGCCTAACCCTTTCCTAACCCTCACCTCTTAATTTCCTAACTTCCTAAACCTAAATCTAAAAACATTTATCCTAATCCTAACCATGACTGTCTAATCTCCTAACCCTAACTCAAACCCTGCTTGCTGTGGGGCATATTTCTTAATTACCACTGTTGAAGGGAGAAACCCTTTATTAATCTTGATCTTTTGAGATGTTCAGATCCACCTTTAATCTGGGCTACAGATTCTTTTGACAACCTACATATATAAAGGACATTGGACAGGGTGGTGTTTTTGTTTGTAGTATTTGCCCTACATTTTTACAAAACAAAGGTGATTTGTTTGTTTATTTGTGTTTTAAAACTGGCATTAGTAAGTACTTAATTCTTCAGAATTCTGGTATTCACTGAAGATCAGCTGTAATACCCTACAGCATAAAATAAACCAGCCCTTGTTTTTCTAATTTCCCTTGTCCAACAGCCTTTACTGGGACATTCTATTACATAACCTTTCTGTGTAAAAAGATTCATTCTCTCTATGATTTGGCTATGTTTATCTACAGAACCTGTCCTAATCCAACTGTGTTTTTTCTCCACGTTTCTACTAATGAAGATATGCTGGCTAACAATAGTGTTCAACTGCGTTTCCCTTATAAATCTGGCCTTTCTTTAGGGTTGATTGATACCTGTCATCTGGTGGAAAGAAGCTGCAGTTTCCCTGAGCCCAGCATGAAGCCACAAAACTAGACTCTTGTTTCCAAAAATCCCTCTTTAATGTTAATGGTGTTAGCATTCTGTTTAAAACTCTACCTCACAGTTATCTGATGAAAGCCAAGTATCCTTCTCCCCATAGTTACCTCTCTTTAAAGAGAGATGGAATGTGTTCTATGGGTGTGTAGGAAGGTGTGGGGAATGCCCAGGCCCATGGGGATTTGGACAAGACCCTAGGGAAGGGGGCAAAGAATGAACAGACAAGAGACACAAGGAAGAAGCACCAGGCTGCCGTTATAAAGGCAAGCAGGCAGGAGGGGCATCTGACAGTCAGGGTCCAGGGTCATCCCATAATTGCAGAGTTCTCTAAGCCCACAAGAATCCCTAGCCCAAATTACTTATCTAAATATTTTCTCACAAGCAAGAAGATAATTAAAACATTTTTCAGTTCGAGTTGCTTATCTGATTAATATTTTCTCCCTGGGAGAAGGGTAATAAATAAAGTATTCCTTAACTCAGGCTGTTTACTTAACTGACACTTGTTTTCAGGCAGAGGGGGTCTTAGCTCCCAGCATCTCCTCCTTT
This sequence comes from Arvicanthis niloticus, assembly GCF_011762505.2. Classification (NCBI taxonomy): domain Eukaryota; kingdom Metazoa; phylum Chordata; class Mammalia; order Rodentia; family Muridae; genus Arvicanthis; species Arvicanthis niloticus. The sequence continues at coordinate 2,400,043 of NW_023044979.1, read as the reverse complement.
CTAACAATTTTTAAAGAGACTGGTCTGAGAAAGCAGACATTTGCAAATCTCATTGACAAATGAGTGGGCATGAACCAGAGGGGGGAAGATTGACCTGATCCTCCCATTATCATTAGAAATGGTGTCTTTTGGGGGAGGAGAGGGTTATATGTCTCATGGCTTTATAGAATATCGAGGGTCCTAGTCAGCTGCTTTGAGACACAAGAAATTAACACCAACCTCTATGCAATCAGGTTTACTTCATGGGAACTCAGATGCAGAAAATTTGGGTCCTCCCCCTGCGGTACCTCGTTACACACCCCTTGTAGGTACCCACACTGTGTTCATGCCATTCAAACCAGTGTGCATAGATCTGAGTTCTATGCAGCTCCTAAAGGAGATATGTCAACACAAGTCTCAGCCATGTCTCTATCAGCCAGATCATGTCTGTGATAATATACTTGTAGAGGTTTAAATGCCAAGGAGTCAATTTGTTGTTTTACAAAGCCAGTAAGGCTGTTAAAGGACCAAGGGCTGATAGCCAAAAGGAGAAGGAGACTGACCACAGGGCCCAGGATGGAAGGGAGAAGGGTGGTAGGCCAAGGGGAAACAGAAAAGCAATTTTTAAGCTACCCTTCTTCTTGTTCTCACTGTTTCTTTTGCCATTTTAATCTCTCTCTTATCTTGGCTATACTCTCTCTCTAACTACCCCAGTGTGATTAGTATAAAAACAGCAATCCTCCTTGAGAGCAGCACATATTCCACTGCTGAAGGAAAGCCAGATCTACCCTCTGTGTTTTGGGTGAACCACTTCAGACAACAAAACGAGGGATTTTTTTCCAGATTAGTGATGTCAATCTCTAGCTGTTCGATGTCCTTGTCAATGTCCCCTCAAAGTTCCAGTAGTAGAAGTCCTGAGGCTGGCATCAGAATTAGAACTTCCAACAGCAGACACCATGGGTGGCATCTTTTTATCTGGAAAGAAAAAAATGAAGGGAATACTCAGAGAGATCCCTCTTCCCTGGAAATGACATTATGATCTAAGGGATTTTTGTCATTATCTATTTGTTTAATCAAATGTTCAGGGAACAATCAGGCTTCTCCTTCTTTTGTGTCAAAAATACAAGCAGAGCCCCTGCCCCAGATAAGGACAGGGTCGGGGCCATTCCATCTAGATGTAAAGGGGTCTCTCCACATAACTGTGGCATAGTTTTATTGGTCTCAGGATGCCAGAGGCGATCAGCAGCAGACTTACCATGAGCGTCCAGATTTAGAAAATTGAGGACAAGCAAGGCATGGTGAAGAATATTTCTAGGGGACCCCTTCTGGGTGGATAACTTCCCCCTTTTAATTAATTAATGTAAAGTGTTCTTGATAGTCTGGTGGGCACGTTCAACAATGCCTTGCCCTTGAGGATTATAAGGGATGCCAGTAATATGTCTGATTTGTAATTGGTGGCAGAACTCTTGAAAATTTTTTCCAGTGTAGCTGGGACCACTGTCAGTCTTAATGATCTTAGGCTTACTCATGACAGAGAGACAATTTAAAACGTGGGCTATAACATTTTTTGAAGCCTCTCCAGTATGTAAGCTAGCAAAAATAAATCCACTAAAGGTGTCTATGGTCATGTGAAGATATTTAAGACTTCTAAATTCAGAAATGTGTGTGACATCCATTTGCCATATTTCATTTGGGACCAAACCTCTGTGGTTAACACCCAGGTGGGGGTGGGCAAAACTGTGACACAGGCAGGGCATTGTTTAACAATCTGACATGCCTGTTCACAAGTAATCTTAAAAAGCAGGCGAAGGGTCTGAGCACTTAAATGATGTAAAGCATGACTCTTCTGGGCCTGTTCTACAGAACCTAACAACACTGGAAAGGTCAAGTGGGTGGCAGCATCTGCACAGGCATTTATTGTAGAAAGGGGACCAGGCAGATCAGAATGAGCAAGGAGATGTCCAACAAAAAAGAGTTGGCATCTAGAGGCAATCAGCTTTTGAAGCTGAGAAAAAAGAGGGGCAGCATTTGTGGGGGGGTCTAATGTATGGGACTGTTTCAAGAATGGGAACAGAATGAGCAACATAGGCACAGTCAGTATACAACTTAAAAGGGCAATCTTTTAGTAACTGAAAAATCTTTATTACTGCAAAAAGTTTTACAAGTTGGGCTGATTTAAAGGGGGACTAAAAGCAATTGAGAAATTTTCTGTCCTGATTTAACAGTCAAGGGGCCAGAGGTGGACGAGGCCAGGATCTATATTTCACCTGTGAAATCATTATCAATCACTCTGGGGGAGATATTTAAACCCTCAAGAGTGGATATGGTATGTCCAAGAAGAAGTCCAAAAGTATTGGGGGGGGGCAAGGGGCCAAAGACCTCAGTATGTAGAACTTGTGTCCCCATCTCTGGTGTTAATATTGTATCGGTTGAGGAACAGAGGTCCAATCCTGCGCTGCTTGCAGTTGCTCCTTAAAGGGAGGTAATGTTTGAGTCTGAGGGCCTAATGTTTGAGGGGCAAACCTGATAGCCCCAAGGTTTTGTCTCGGATTGGGGGCCAGGGGCTGGCCCCTCTGGGAGTTTCCCTGATTCTGAGGCAAGGTATTATTTTGTATTTTTACCTTGGTGTGGCTCTCTGAAGCCCAATGTCTACCTCGATGGGAACGGGACACAAGGAGGCAGGGAGAGTACCATCTGCCTTAGGGGCTTTGCACTCCCTAGAAAAATGTCCTGGCTGTTTACAGTTAAAGCACTTTTTCTCGTGGCCATCCTGCTTGAAATCCTTAAGGGCAGCTCCAATGGCAGGTCCTATTGCATGAGTTGAACCAATGGCTGCACACAGTTTTATATAATCAGGAATATCAGCACCACTATGGTGGGGTCGTATTGTAGCCTAGCAGGCAGGATTTGCATTCTTAAATGCAAAGTGTTTGAGAAAAGCACTTTTGTTTTTCTCAGGACCAACAAGTCTTTCAGCTGCATCAGTAAGATGACTGATAAAATTACTATAAGGCTCATCTGGGCCCTGGGGGACCTGGGCAAGAGAAGTGGTTGCTGATCCTTTCGGAGGGAGTTGTTTCAAGCCTTAAGACCCACATTTTGAATTTGGGCTAGAAGGCCAGGAGTGAACGGAGCCTGTTTTTCATTAGTATCATAAGGGCTCCGCCCCAAAAGCTTATCTTTGTTCCACTTCATAGAGGTTTTACTTTCAGAATTGCAAAGTGCTATTTCTCTGCAGTTTTCAACAAAATCTGTCTTCCAGAGAACATAGTCACCTCCAGCCAGAGTGGCACAGGCTAAAAAAATACCAATCCTTGGGAAGAAGCCACCGTTCACTCAAATTTTGAATTAAGGATAAAGTAAAGAGAGCTGTTGGTCAGTAATTTGTTACTGTCATTTTTAAGTCTTTCAGCTGAAGAAACCCTAGCTTGTGATACTGTTGAGTTTTTATTTCATCTTCCTCACTTTCTGAGTCCCCTGAGGCTTTGTTTTCATTATCAGAGGCCTCAGTGCTTGATGACACCATATCCTTATTGTCTTCCCCAGCAGCAGAGTCATTTCTCCTTTTAGAGGGTGAGGCAGTGTTTTTATTTCTGCTATTGGAAGAGACAGCAGATTTGCTTCTGGTAACAGGAAAGGCCAGTACATGTTTTTGAGATTTTGGTTTAGATTTATTCTTAGAGATAGCAGGCATTGGGAAGAGGGAAGGTAATTCTAAATTAAGAGCTCCCAGATCTTTTACTAACTGCAAATGTTCCCATTTTTCCTCTATTAACTTTCTAAGAGAAGCCATTTTTTGTGAAAGTTGGGCTTTAGCCTTGGTGGTATGATTGTTAATATTGGTCAAGTCGAGGACCAGAGCACAAAATGGAGCAGCAATAGTATATGGAGGTGGTCTTGGCATGAATGAGCATTGGGGCAGCAAGTCAGGATTACCATATTTAGCTGCCCCCTCCTCTAGGGACAATGTCTCTGCAGGTGATTGTCAGGCCCATTCTTGGCCAGGGATTTTAAGGATGCAAGGGAGTGGTAAATGTTAGCAAGAGGGGGTTTTTGCAGTTACTGGCTCACCTGCAGCAGCCTCAAGGGGAGCAGCAGGGATGTCTAAATAAGGTTTGGGAATAGAAACAGACTCACACACAGAGAGTGGTCTAGAGTGTCACTGTAACACCTTTTCCCCTTCTTTCACTAACTCACGAATATCTGGAAATTGTATATAGACTTGAAGTATATCGTGCACCAGGTTCCAATAGGAAAAAACCTGAACAGGGACTTTCTCAGGACCAAAGATTTTGTAAAAATCTTTTAAGCAATCTCCAACCCTAGCCCATCATTTCTCATCAGTAGTCCCCTCGTGGGGAAACCATGGACAAATAGCACCAATGAATTCAAAAAATCTTTTAAGATCCTTTTTCTTAACCCTTACTCCTCATGCCTTGAGGCTCTCTTTGAGACCCTGTAAGAACAAATCATGTTTGCTCAATGTTTGTTCCATAACTGCGTTGCTTTTTCTTACCTTCACTGGATCAATCTCACAGGCGGGCTACTCTGTGGCGATCACAATGCGGATCTTCTCTCTTCTCTTTTCTCTCTGGAGAAGCATTGATCCTATGCTTACAGGACGTCCCTGTAGAAGCAACGTTCAATCGACCACAACCCAAAGGGCCACACGTCTGGCGCCAAGATGCCCTGTCCCGCGGGGATTCGACAAGACCCTAGGGAAAGGGGCAAAAGAATGAAGAGATAAGAGACACAAGGAAGAAGCACCAGTCTGAATGTCTGATCTAGTGCTTAAATTTTATTGTTCAGGCTGCCATTATAAAGGCAAGCAGGCAGGAGGGTCATCTGACAGTCAGAGTCCAGGGTCATCCCATAATTGCAGAGTTCTTTAAGCCCACAAGAATTCCTAGCCCAAATTACTTATCTAAATATTTTCTCACAAGCAAGAAGGCAATTAAAACATTTCTCAGCCCAAGTTGCTTATCTGATTAATATTTCGTCCCTGGCAGAAGGGCAATAAATAAAGTATTCCTTAACTCAGGCTGTTTACTTACCTGACACTTGCTCTCAGGCAGAAGGGGGTCTTGGCTCCCAGCAGGGGAAGGGGATGTATGGGAAGGCTCATGCCTCCTGCTGAGATATTTTTCCCCAGGAGGGACCATGCCTCATGCTGAGACAGCTCTTACCCCTGAGGAACCTGCCACAAGACTGTATAGTATAGAATATAGTTTATTCAGGATATGGGGAGGGGAGTTAAAAAGGTAATAGAGGAAGAGAAATGCAGAGAGAGGCAGAGAGTAGAGAAGTAGAGGCCAGGCATGAGCATGTGCAGAGAGAGAGGGGAAGGGAAGAGCACAAGAGGGCAAGAGAAAGAGAGAACAAAAGGTCAAGAGATCAAAAGAGAGGAAAGGGTAAGTAGCCACATTTACAGGGGATCAGGCTGTTGCCAGGTAACTGTGGGGAGGAGCATACCTGGCTGTTGCCAGGTAACTGCAGTGGAATTTAGACAGAATGCTAAGCAATAGCTGGGAAATCCTTCCACTTGTGGGCAAATTAATATCTCCACTGCAAACTGAGTACTGGGCTATGGAAACTGTTCACATTGATTACAGGAAGAAGAAGGCAAGTGTTGTGTGGAAAGCTAAGGTAAGGTCTGGAGTCAGGTCCTGGTAACTGCAGGATCATTGTTCTTGAGACAGAACAGCAGGCAGCAGAACAGCCAGAGCTGGTTTGGTGGGTTCTCCCCCAGGGCTGGGTGTTGTGAAATTCCTCTTTGAAGACAGAAACAAATGCTAATTGGGTGTAAACCCCTCCTGAGCTCTGCAAAAGATCTGACCCTGCTCTGGAAGCACACTTTAAGCTTGAGTAGTGGTAAGTCTCACTGGCCAATCAATGCTTCCAAGCAGACCTGCCAATCAGACAAGGAGGCAGTTCTTCCTGGTATCATTCTGCAAGTTCGATTTGGTTGTGCAGGCTTTAATGGTCATCTGTGCCCTGCTCTGAGCTCTGAGCTCTGCTGTGGGTGCTGTGTGGAGACCTCAGGGAAGCTCTGAAATCAAGTCATGGTGAGCACAGGATCACTGCCCACAATGGGTAGGGGCAGGCGGTTGAGCAGTGGGAGCTGGGGTGCTGGGTCCTCTCTGGGGCTGCATTGGAAGCATCAGCCAGATGTGACCACCGTGAGGTCCCTGGTGATGCCCCTCATGTGTTAGATCAGGAGGTGACCTCTGAGTAACTTCACTGTCATGGCTGATTCTGAATCTGCACAAAACATTTGGACCAGTTTTTTCTTGTAGAAACATGGGTGGTTTCTCTGACTCTGCAACACATGTGTCCAAACCCTTTTGTCTTTTATAGTATACATTAAGAAGACAGGTATAAACCTAATAGATCTGGTTTTATATGTTACTTGGGTTTTTGTTTAGTTTTTGTTAATCTTTTTCTATTGCAGTTTTTTATATTTCTTGACTTTATATGTTTAGGGTTTGATTATTATGTGGCAAAGACACTTTTTTTCCCAATTTATTTGGCAGTTTGGATGTTTCTTGTACCTTAATAGTCATCTTCCTCTTTACTTTAAGAAATTTTTCAGTTATGATTTCATTGATAAATTTTCCAGTCTTATTTTGGTGGGAGTTTTGTGACTGGGTTATTGTTCAATGTACGGATTTGCAGAGAGCCTTGGCTGAGTGCTGCCTCTTTTACTGATCTGTTTGTTTGTTATGTTCCAGAGGGAATGCTTGCTAATGTTGAAAGCTGGGAGAAGAGGTGTGCAGGAAGAGATGATCTTAGTAATCTACAAGGAGACTTTGTCATTAGCAAGGTTAACCTGCTTCTGGTGTTTAGTACAGTACTAGAGGCAACTGGGAAAATTGCATTTTGGATAACAAATATTGTGGTAGATCTATGGAAAGTTTACCTTGTGTCCTTTCAGGCATGGCATGTAGGTGAACAGGAACTGTCTGCCCAAGTGGGGGCTATGATACAGGGATGAGGCAGGAAAGGAAGGGCAAGTGGGGATTGTCTGCAGTGTCTTTAGGAGGCATGCACAATAGGAGGGGTAATTTTCACTAATATTATTTTCCAATGGTGACGGCCACTGGTATTGTGTGCCAGTTGTAAGCTCAACTGATATTAGGGTTTGCAGTAACAGACAGTGAGGTAGGCCTTTGGATAAAGTACCTGTTCTACTGTCAGGTGTGGCTTGCAGGTAAACAGTAGTATCTTTTGATAATAAGGGGCTTAGTCAAAATGATGAGTTTGTGAAGTCCAACCAACTCTGTTTTTGAGATTGCACAAAGTCCACTTGGGCAAACATCTTATGACTAAACCCACTTATCAACAGCCAGTCAAGGTACAACAGCAGGGTTTAGCTACATATAGATAACTAATAAACCTTAAAGAGGAAAAAATGTTAACCTACCCATCATAGTTGTCAGATGGTTTTGTCTCCTTATTTGGTTCTTGCAAATTATACCAGACATGCCATTTCTAAAAAAAATAAGTTGCTGACCTGTATGTTAATGTCCCAATCTTGTTGTAGCTGCAATAAATACTCAGCACCCCTAGACTTGGCCTCTCAGTTTAGACCTGATGTGAGATTGACTGTGGAGAATCCTTGTTACTGAGCTCATAGTACAGACCTTTGTGTATTTGCATTGCAATAGGTTCTTGGTGGTTATTGGTGTACCAGTGAGTTGGGCACATCTTGGTGCATGGACTGGAACCCGGAAACCCTCAGGAATCCCAACTGAATGCTGATGTGTCATTGTTCTTTGTGTCAGAGTGGCTTATCTGTCAGATTTGTGTCTGTGTACCTTGGTTTTAGATTTTTCTTGAGTATTTGTAAAGGGAGATGACTAAAGTGAATGTGGAAGCACAGTATAGTGGATGCACTGGAGCATTGAAGCCACAAAGGGCTTGGAAGATGTTTCAAAGCCTGGTGTAGGGGATGGTGTGCCCATGGTCTTAATTTTGGGATGGTTTTCAGCTGATATTCATTCTAAAGCCAAGAAAAAGCCAGGTTTAGAACTAAGTGTTTTAGTTAGGAGAGATGACAGAGGTTTTGGTTAGTCAACAAAATGATGGACTGGGTATTAGGACTATCTTGTACCTCACTGGTACAATTAGAAATAATTATGTTCTAATTGTACTTTGAGAGAAATGTTTTATTTTAACAGGAAGGGTGATATGTAGGAGGAGCTAAGGTAGGAGGAGTACTGAGAGGAAGAGAAGGAGAGAAAAAGTTAGGTGATGGGAAAAAGAAAGAGAAAGAGGGAAGACATGGAGGCAGATGTTCATGTGTCTCCACCAGCCAAAGATAGTTGATATATCTAGGTTGGGTATTGGGTTATACTTCTTTATTTTTGGATTTTTTGAGACAGGGTTTCTCTGTGTAGCCCTGGCTGTCTTGAAACTCACTCAGTAGACCAGGCTGGCCTCATACTCAGAAATCCACCTGTCTCTGCCTCCCAAGTGCTGGGATTAAAGGCGTGCACAACCACTGCCCTGCTGGGTTACACTTCTGTTGAGCATTACAAACTTATAAAGCCTTTGATTAACATTTTGAAAAAATTGTATAAAAGCAAAAAGGGAAAGTGGGCATGGAATAGGGGTTTTCTAGGGAGGGGAAATGGGGAAAGGGGATGGGATCTGAAATGTAAATAAAATAGCCAAAAGAAAAAAAATTGGAAAGGTTAAAGCCTACTTAGAACCCTGCTACATGGCTCACAGCTCCCTTCCTATCTTCATTGTCTCCTTTATACAATGGGAGAAATCTGCTGAGTAGCCTTTACCACCCCCTTGTGGCTGTCTATTTTGTGTGTGGCACTTTGTTATTCTCTCATTGAGGAAATGAGACAGACTCCATCATAATGGATTTAGTTACTAGCCCCACACCTTGGGTTAAATCCTTCTTAACAACAGGACTTAGACCCATTGACTAGTCCATGACAGAGAGCTCTTTGAGACAGCATCCAGGGCAAAATCAGGCTCTGCCTACCTTGTTTTACAGGGTAGAAAGACAAAGACCTCATTTCCAACCTCCTGAACTACCCTCTGCCCAGTTCATATGTGACTCTGTAGTTTTGAACTTGGAGCTTCATGAGATGGAAGGTCGTTCTTCATCGATTCTCACAAATTTAGCATATCTTCCTTGGACCAGAGATCCTGTCCTTTGTTGGTGGTCATTTCCAGGTCTATGGAACAATCTGCTTTTCTGTCCACCTTCCAGCTGTTTTAGCCTCCTCTTTGGTAGCACTGGCCTGGGAACCTAGGGTTAAAGATGCTTACCCCAGGTCAGCACAGCCTCTGAGCTCCCCATTCCAGTGTATCCTTCCCTGCTCTGAGTCAGGTGCCCTCTCTATTTTGTTCTTGCTCATCCACAACTCCAACTCTGTCTAGTAGTGTCAGGGGTTCCTGTAATTGATATGGTTAGCTCATTGGTTTTGTATTGTAACAACGTCCTCATTTATTATTGTGTCTGTGTCATAGTTGTTTTCAGTTCTCGGCATTTCAGAGCTACAGTCATCTGAAGGAACCTCAGTTGAGGGCGAGTCCTCATCAGAATGGCTGGTTGCTATGTCTGTGATAGATAGTGTTAATGATTGATTAGGAAGGCTCTTCCACTGAGGATGGCAATATCCCTAAGCAAGTGGTCCTGGGCTGGAAGAGAGAGCAGGCTGAGCTTGAGACAGTGACCAAGCAAGAGAGCAAGCCAGGAGACAGTGTTTGTCCATGCTTTTTTAATTTTATATTTTATTTTCATTTCAGATGCCATCCCTTTCCCCACCTCCCACCCCTATGAAAGCCCCTATCCCATGCCCTTTTTTTTTTTGGTTTTATACACTTTTAAAAAATTATTAATTAACGGCATTATAAGTTTGTTAATGCTGATTCTGAAGTGTAACCCAATACCCAACCTAGATATATAAACTATCTTTGACTGGTGGAGACACGTGAACATTTGCCTCCATGTCCCCCCTTTCTCTTTCTTTCTCTCTCTCATCACCTAGCTTCTCCTCTCCTTCTTCTCCTCTCCTTACTCCTTCTCTTCCTCTCCGTACTCCTTCCCACCTAAGTTCCTTTTACATATCGCCATTCCTGTTAAAATAAATCTTTTCTCTCAAATACAATTAGAGCATAATTATGCTAATTTGTACAAGTGAGGTACAAATCTATCATCTATCCTAACTAAAACACTTAGTTCTGAACCTGGATTTTTCCTTGGCTTTAGAATGAATATCAGCTGAAAACCATCCACTCAAAACTTTTCTCCCAAAGTAAATAGCCAGGATTGGCTTTGAGACCATAGGTCTTCAATCCCGTCAGAAATCCAGAATGGCTGAGTTAATTGTCCATGCTTTTTGCTTTCAGTTTCTAATCTAAGCTCCCAAAATGATGGACTGTGATCTGACAGAACCATGTACAACAGACATTTACTACCTGAGATGCTTTTGTTTAGAGGACTTAATCACAGCAGCAGAGTAGCAAGTTAGAACAACAATGTTATTTTGCTGCTGTACAGAATCTATGTTGTAGATTGTATTCATGTAGACAGGACAAATTTTTGGTAGAAAGATTTTTGGACTGGTTGGGGTCTTTAACTCTCCATTAAGGGTCCTGCCTGATGCAGGATGTGGCCTCTTCAGCATCCATATCTAACTGCTATACATCTCAGCTAAGATCAACCTTAGACTCCATGGTACCTATTTATGGTCTCTGACACATCCTAAATGTACCCCTCCCACCCCCAGCCAGCTGCAGATTTTGATTCATTTTCCCCTCTGGCCCTCTCTTGTCTCTCACCATACCTGTTGCTGGTTCTTCCCGATTTCCCCTTTCTTATCTGTTCTCCCATCTAGTTCTCTGTCTTCCATCTGCCTCTTATGATTGCTTTACTCCCCTTCTGAGTGAGATTTAACCATGTTCATTTTGGCCTTCCTTGTTGTTTAGTTTCTTTGTGTCTATGGGTGTAGTGTGGATTTCCTGTATTTTATGATTATTATTCACTTGTAAGTGAGTACACACATGCATGTGTTTTTGGGTCTGGGATACCTCAATCGAGATGATAGTTTCTAGCTGTATCCATTTGCCTGCAAAATTCATGATGGCCTTGTATTTAATAGCTAATAGTTTTTCCTTTTGTAAATGAACCACATTTTCCATATCCATATTTTGGTTGAGCAGCATCTGTATTATTTCCACTTTCAAGTTATTATAAATAAAATGGCTCTGAATTAGTGGAGTCCCTACTTAAGTCACCTGCCTTCACAGAGGCCCTCCTGTATCTCCTGTTGGTCCTTTGAGAGGGTGTGGCTCCTGGGTATCCATAATGGTGTATCAAGTCTCTATTGGGTTAGGTTCATACTCTCAACTGAGGCCAGACGTGGCAGCCCAGTTATGGGAACAGATTCCAATGATAGACAGCAGCTTTAGGGACAGCTCCTGTTACAGGTGTTGTAGGACCATCATGAAGACTGAGCTGCACATCGCTACTTACAGGCCATCGGTCCTTTGTCCAGCCTGTGTGTGCTATTGTTTTTGTCTCAGTTTCTTAATGTCCCCAAGTATCAAGGTTTACTGAGGCTGCTGGTCTTCCTCCGGAGTTCCTATCCTGTTCAGGGCCCTTAATCCTTCCCCCAACTTTTCCATCAGAGTTGCCAAGGTGAATGCAATGTTTGATTGTGGGATCTCTGCTTCTGCTTCAGTCAGCTGCTGGTGGAGCCTCTCAATGGACATTATACAAGGCTCCTGTGTGGGAGCATCACAGAGTATCCTTAACAATGTCATGGATTGGAGCTTGTCCATGTTGGTTTCCAATTGAATGAGCTTTCATTGTCCACTCCTTCAGTCTCTGCTCCAGCTTAACTTCTACATTTCTTTTAGACAGGATACATTTTGTTCTGGGTGTCTCCAGTGTTGTGGTTGAATCTGATCCTTCAGCTTTCTTCTCATGCTCCCATACATTCCCCATTTGGACTCTGTCCCTCAATCACATAAGATACTGTGCACACATTTGCTGTTCAATGCTATGCTATTTTGCAAACCTGGTGGTTTCATATTTTTAACTTTATTCATTCTGATTTGGTTTTCTAGAACAAAATTCTCTGTTAAGCACTTCCTGTTCTGATTGTAGATATAGAAAGCACATAAGCCACCTGACATGTTTTGCTCAATAAGCACATGATTTTGTACTGCTCTTTGTCCACATCTTTGATTTTGAAGTTTGGCAAAATATATGGATTATATTCTATGTCTCTGGATGGCTTGTGCTCATGTCGTCATATTATCTGATGTTTCAGAGTCATTGAATTGCAGGTGTATGATGTTCTGCCTCACTCTTGTGTTTGTTCTGAAATTTTTGAATAAATAAGTGTATTATATGTGTGTGCATGAACATGAATGTGTGCCTCATCTTTACTGTTCTCAGAAGATGGCCTCAGAATTCCTGAAATTGAAGAATGATAGGTGTAGGTCCACCTATGTATGCTAGAAATTGACCACCATTATGTGGAAGACCAGCAAGAACTTTCAACTCCTGAGCTATATCTCTGAAACTAAACTCTTTATTCCTGATCATCATATACATTACTAATATTTTCCTCTATCTATTTTTAACTGTTCAAACATGCATTGCCTTTTATTAAAATTTAATTAATGTTGCTGTTTTAACTGGTCACTGCATGTTTTTTTCAAACAAATACAAACCTACAGTGAATGTATAATTCTTTGTAGGAATTTCAGTAAAGAACTGTGAGTTCATTTTATCAATTTTGATTCCTGGTTTTTTTGTAGCAGAGTGAGGTTCTTAACATGTAACATTGCTGTACTGAAAACTCAATAGATAGACCGTGCTCCATCTAGCTCAATGACATACACCTGCCTGTACCTCTGTGATTAAAGACATGAGCAAATATATGCAGCTTGTCCATCATTTTTTTTAGTCAGTAATTTTTCACACAATTTTTCTGATGTATGCTCAGTACTGGTGATCTGTTTTCCCCTGCATATTTCTGTCAATTGCCATTTGTGTTGCAAGCTAATCTAGTCAAAAGGTTCAGAAGTGACACAGGTGAACCTTATATTTCAAGTTCCTTCTAAACTGACATGGTGATTATATTATAATTCATGTGTCAGCAAATAAGTGGAGGAATCACCTGAATTACATGATTACATTGTCCAGGAAGCATACATTTACTTGTAGTGATGTCAGTATCAGGCTTTGTTGTGTACACATGATGTGAGATTTTAGGAAGCAGTGAGTTTCGATGATGTGCATGTGACTTCACTGCAGAAGAGTGGGAATTTGCTGGATCCTTCCCAGAAGAATCTCTACAAAGATGTGATGCTTGAGACCTACTGGAACCTCAGTGCTATAA